>NW_026646887.1:0-51000 GCF_950005125.1 Chionomys nivalis | reverse complement strand
AAACGCACATGCGTTTCTTTGTTAAGACAAGCAGTTGTTTAGTGTGCGGGAAAGCACTGTTAGAATGGAGTCATTGTTGCTTTTCTCAGTACAAGCTTTACTTTGAAAGATAATCGCGTTCTTTGAAAGTTTATCAATTTCACGAAAGCTTTAGTAAGAAACGAACATGCGTTTCTTTGTCAAGACAAGGAGTTGTTTTCTACGTGTGAAAGCACTGTTAGAACTGAGATCAGTGTTGATTTTCTCAGTACAAGCTTTACTTTGAAAGATAAAGTTTATTAATTTCACGAAAGCTTTAGTAAGAAAAGCACATGCGTTTCTTTCTAGAGACAAGTAGTTGTTGGCTACGTGTGAAAGCACTGTTAGAACTGAGATCAGTGTTGCTTTTCTCAGTACAAGCTTTACTTTGAAAAAAAATCGCGTTCTTTTGAAAGTTTATTGATTTCACGAAAGCTTTAGTAAGAAACGCACATGCGTTTCTTTGTAAAGACAAGCAGTTGTTTGCTACGTGTGAAAGCACTGTTAGAACTGAGATCAGTGTTGCTTTTCTCAGTACAAGCTTTACTTTGAAAGAAAATCGCGTTCTTTTGAAAGTTTATTGATTTCACGAAAGCTTTAGTAAGAAACGCACATGCGTTTCTTTGTAAAGACAAGCAGTTGTTTGCTACGTGTGAAAGCACTGTTAGAACTGAGATCAGTGTTGCTTTTCTCAGTACAAGCTTTACTTTGAAAGATAATCGCGTTCTTTTGAAAGTTTATTAATTTCACGAAAGCTTTAGTAAGAAACGAACATGCGTTTCCTTCTAGAGAAAAGCAGTTGTTTGCTACGTGTGAAAGCACTGTTAGAACTGAGATCAGTGTTGCTTTTCTCAGTACAAGCTTTACTTTGAAAGAAAATCTCTTACTTTTGAAAGTTTATTAATTTCTCGAAAGCTTTAGTAAGAAACGCACATGCGTTTCTTTCTCGAGACAGGCAGTTGTTTTCTACGTGTGAAAGCACTGTTAGAACTGAGATCAGTGTTGCTTTTCTCAGTACAAGCTTTACTTTGAAAGAAAATCGCGTTCTTTTGAAAGTTTATTAATTTCACGAAAGCTTTAGTAAGAAACGCACATGCATTTCTTTGTCAAGACAGGCAGTTGTTTGCTACGTGTGAAAGCACTGTTAGAACTGAGATCAGTGTTGCTTTTCACAGTACAAGCTTTACTTTGAAAGAAAATCTCGTTCTTTTGAAAGTTTATTAATTTCTCGAAAGCTTTAGCAAGAAACGCACATGCGTTTCTTTCTAGAGACAAGCAGTTGCTTGCTACGTGTGAAAGCACTGTTAGAACTGAGATCAGTGTTGCTTTTCTCAGTACAAGCTTTACTTTGAAAGATAATCGCGTTCTTTTGAAAGTTTATTAATTTCACGAAAGCTTTAGTAAGAAACGTACATGCGTTTCTTTGTCAAGACAGGCAGTTGTTTGCTACGTGTGAAAGCACTGTTAGAACTGAGATCAGTGTTGCTTTTCTCAGTACAACCTTTACTTTGAAAGAAAATCGCGTTTTTTTGAAAGTTTATTAATTTCACGAAAGCTTTAGTAATAAACGCACATGCGTTTCTTTGTCAAGACAGGCAGTTGTTTGCTACCTGGAAAAGCACTGTTAGAACTGAGATCAGTGTTGCTTTTCTCAGTACAAGCTTTACTTTGAAAGATAATCGTGTTCTTTTGAAAGTTTATTAATTTCACGAAAGCTTTAGTAAGAAACGCACATGCGTTTCTTTGTCAAGACAGGCAGTTGTTTGCTACGTGTGAAAGCACTGTTAGAACTGAGATCAGTGTTGCTTTTCTCAGTACAAGCTTTACTTTGAAAGATAATCGCGTTCTTTTGAAAGTTTATTAATTTGACGAAAGCTTTAGTAAGAAACGCACATGCGTTTCTTTCTAGAGGAAAGCAGTTGTTTGCTACGTGTGAAAGCACTGTTAGAACTGAGATAAGTGTTGCTTTTCTCAGTACAAGCTTTACTTTGAAAGATAATCGCGTTCTTTTGAAAGTTTATTGATTTCACGAAAGCTTTAGTAAGAAACGCACATGCGTTTCTTTGTAAAGACAAGCAGTTGTTTGCTACGTGTGAAAGCACTGTTAGAACTGAGATCAGTGTTGTTTTTCTCAGTACATGCTTTACTTTGAAAGAAAATCGCGTTCTTTTGAAAGTTTATTGATTTCACGAAAGCTTTAGTAAGAAACGCACATGCGTTTCTTTGTAAAGACAAGCAGTTGTTTGCTACGTGTGAAAGCACTGTTAGAACTGAGATCAGTGTTGTTTTTCTCAGTACAAGATTTACTTTGAAAGAAAATCGCGTTCTTTTGAAAGTTTATTAATTTCACGAAAGCTTTAGTAAGAAACGCACATGCGTTTCTTTCTAGAAAAAAGCAGTTGTTTGCTACGTGTGAAAGCACTGTTAGAACTGAGATCAGTGTTGCTTTTCCCAGTACAAGCTCTAGTTTGAAAGAAAATCTCGTTCTTTTGAAAGTTTATTAATTTCTCGAAAGCTTTAGTAAGAAACGCACATGCGTTTCTTTCTAGAGACAAGCAGTTGTTTACTACGTGTGAAAGCACTGTTAGAACTGAGATCAGTGTTGCTTTTCTCAGTACAAGCTTTACTTTGAAAGATAATCGCGTTCTTTTGAAAGTTTATTAATTTGACGAAAGCTTTAGTAAGAAACGCACATGCGTTTCTTTCAAGAGGAAAGCAGTTGTTTGCTACGTGTGAAAGCACTGTTAGAACTGAGATCAGTGTTGCTTTTCTCAGTACAAGCTTTACTTTGAAAGATAATCGCGTTCTTTTGAAAGTTTATTAATTTCACGAAAGCTTTAGTAAGAAACGCATATGCGTTTCTTTGTCAAGACAGGCAGTTGTTTGCTACGTGTGAAAGCAGTGTTAGAACTGAGATCAGTGTTGCTTTTCTCCGTACAAGCTTTACTTTGAAAGATAATCGCGTTCTTTTGAAAGTTTATTAATTTCACGGAAGCTTTATTAGGAAACGCACATGCGTTTCTTTGTAAAGACAAGCAGTTGTTTGCTACGTGTGAAAGCACTGTTAGAACTGAGATCAGTGTTGCTTTTCTCAGTACAAGCTTTACTTTGAAAGATAATCGCGTTCTTTTGAAAGTTTATTAATTTCACGTAAGCTTTAGTAAGAAACGCACATGCGTTTCTTTGTTAAGACAAGCAGTTGTTTAGTTTGCGGGAAAGCACTGTTAGAACTGAGATCAGTGTTGCGTTTCTCAGTACAAGCTTTACTTTGAAAGATAATCGCGTTCTTTGAAAGTTTATTAATTTCACGAAAGCTTTAGTAAGAAACGAACATGCGTTTCTTTGTCAAGACAAGCAGTTGTTTGCTACGTGTGAAAGCACTGTTAGAACTGAGATCTGTGTTGCTTTTCTCAGTACAAGCTTTACTTTGAAAGCAAATCGCGTTCTTTAGAAAGTTTATTAATTTCACGAAAGTTTTAGTATGAAACGCTCATGCGTTTTTTTGTAAAGACAAGCAGTTGTTTGCTACGTGTGAAAGCACTGTTAGAACTGAGATCAGTGTTGATTTTCTCAGTACAAGCTTTACTTTGAAAGATAATCTTGTTTTTTTGAAAGTTTATTAATTTCATGAAAGCTTTAGTAAGAAAAGCACATGCGTTTCTTTCTAGAGACAAGCAGTTGTTTGCTACGTCTGAAAGCACTGTTAGAACTGAAATCAGTGTTGCTTTTCTCAGTACAAGCTTTACTTTGAAAGATAATCTCGATCTTTTGAAACTTTATTAATTCACGAAAGCTTTAGTAAGAAACGCACATGCGTTTCTTTGTAAAGACAAGCAGTTGTTTGCTACGTGTGAAAGCACTGTTAGAACTGAGATCAGTGTTGCATTTCTCCGAACAAGCTTTACTTTGAAAGATAATCGCGTTCTTTTGAAAGTTTATTAATTTCACGAAAGCTTTAGTAAGAAACGCACATGCGTTTCTTTGTCAAGACAGGCAGTTGTTTGCTACCTGTGAAAGCACTGTTAGAACTGAGATCAGTCTTGCTTTTCTCAGTACAAGCTTTACATTGAAAGAAAATCGCGTTCTTTTGAAAGTTTATTAATTACACGAAAGCTTTAGTAAGAAACGCTCATGAGTTTCTTTGTAAAGACAAGCAGTTGTTTGCTACGTGTGAAAGCACTGTTAGAACTGAGATTAGTGTTGCTTTTCTCAGTACAAGCTTTACTTTGAAAAAAAATCGCGTTCTTTTGAAAGTTTATTGATTTCACGAAAGCTTTAGTAAGAAACGCACATGCGTTTCTTTGTAAAGACAAGCAGTTGTTTGCTACGTGTGAAAGCACTGTTAGAACTGAGATCAGTGTTGCTTTTCTCAGTACAAGCTTTACTTTGAAAGAAAATCGCGTTCTTTTGAAAGTTTATTGATTTCACGAAAGCTTTAGTAAGAAACGCACATGTGTTTCTTTGTAAAGACAAGCAGTTGTTTGCTACGTGTGAAAGCACTGTTAGAACTGAGATCAGTGTTGCTTTTCTCAGTACAAGCTTTACTTTGAAAGATAATCGCGTTCTTTTGAAAGTTTATTAATTTCACGAAAGCTTTAGTAAGAAACGAACATGCGTTTCCTTCTAGAGACAAGCAGTTGTTTGCTACGTGTGAAAGCACTGTTAGAACTGAGATCAGTGTTGCTTTTCTCAGTACAAGCTTTACTTTGAAAGAAAATCTCTTACTTTTGAAAGTTTATTAATTTCACGAAAGCTTTAGTAAGAAACGCACATGCGTTTCTTTCTCGAGACAGGCAGTTGTTTTCTACGTGTGAAAGCACTGTTAGAACTGAGATCAGTGTTGCTTTTCTCAGTACAAGCTTTACTTTGAAAGAAAATCGCGTTCTTTTGAAAGTTTATTAATTTCACGAAAGCTTTAGTAAGAAACGCACATGCATTTCTTTGTCAAGACAGGCAGTTGTTTGCTACGTGTGAAAGCACTGTTAGAACTGAGATCAGTGTTGCTTTTCACAGTACAAGCTTTACTTTGAAAGAAAATCTCGTTCTTTTGAAAGTTTATTAATTTCTCGAAAGCTTTAGCAAGAAACGCACATGCGTTTCTTTCTAGAGACAAGCAGTTGCTTGCTACGTGTGAAAGCACTGTTAGAACTGTGATCAGTGTTGCTTTTCTCAGTACAAGCTTTACTTTGAAAGATAATCGCGTTCTTTTGAAAGTTTATTAATTTCACGAAAGCTTTAGTAAGAAACGCACATGCGTTTCTTTGTCAAGACAGGCAGTTGTTTGCTACGTGTGAAAGCACTGTTAGAACTGAGATCAGTGTTGCTTTTCTCAGTACAAGCTTTACTTTGAAAGAAAATCGTGTTTTTTTGAAAGTTTGTTAATTTCACGAAAGCTTTAGTAATAAACGCACATGCGTTTCTTTGTCAAGACAGGCAGTTGTTTGCTACCTGGGAAAGCACTGTTAGAACTGAGATCAGTGTTGCTTTTCTCAGTACAAGCTTTACTTTGAAAGATAATCGTGTTCTTTTGAAAGTTTATTAATTTCACGAAAGCTTTAGTAAGAAACGCACATGCGTTTCTTTGTCAAGACAGGCAGTTGTTTGCTACGTGTGAAAGCACTGTTAGAACTGAGATCAGTGTTGCTTTTCTCAGTACAAGCTTTACTTTGAAAGATAATCGCATTCTTTCAGAAGTTTATTAATTTCACGAAAGCTTTAGTAAGAAACGCTCATGCGTTTTTTTGTAAAGACAAGCAGTTGTTTGCTACGTGTGAAAGCACTGTTAGAACTGAGATCAGTGTTGCTTTTCTCAGTACAAGCTTTACTTTGAAAAAAAAATCGCGTTCTTTTGAAAGTTTATTAATTTCACGAAAGCTTTAGTATGAAACGCACATGCGTTTCTTTCTAGAGACAAGCAGTTGTTTGCTACGTGTGAAAGCACTGTTAGAACTGAGATCAGTGTTGCTTTTCTCAGTACAAGCTTTACTTTGAAAGAAAATCACGTTCTTTCGGAAGTTTATTAATTTCTCGAAAGCTTTAGTCAGAAACACACATGCGTTTCTTTGTTAAGACAAGTAGTTGTTTGCTACGTGTGAAAGCACTGTTGAGACTGAGATCAGTGTTGCTTTTCTCAGTACAAGCTTTACTTTGAAAGACAATCGCGTTCTTTCGGAAGTATATTAATTTCACGAAAGCTTTAGTAAGAAACGCTCATGCGTTTCTTTGGAAAGACAAGCAGTTGTTTGCTACGGGTGAAAGCACTGTTAGAACTGAGATCAGTGTTGCTTTTCTCAGTACAAGCTTTACTTTGAAAGATAATCGCATTCTTTCGGAAGTTTATTAATTTCACGAAAGCTTTAGTAAGAAACGCACATGCGTTTCTTTGTAAAGACAAGCAGTTGTTTGCTACGTGTGAAAGCACTGTTAGAAATGAGATCAGTGTTGCTTTTCTCAGTACAAGCTTTACTTTGAAAGAAAATCGCGTTCTTTTGAAAGTTTATTGATTTCACGAAAGCTTTAGTAAGAAACGCACATGCGTTTCTTTGTAAAGACAAGCAGTTGTTTGCTACGTGTGAAAGCACTGTTAGAACTGAGATCAGTGTTGCTTTTCTCAGTATAAGCTTTACCTTGAAAGGAAATCGCGTTCTTTTGAAAGTTTATTAATTTCACGAAAGCTTTAGTAAGAAACGCACATGCGTTTCTTTGTCAAGAAAAGTATTTGTTTGATACGTGTGAAAGCACTGTTAGAACTGAGATCAGTGTTGCTTTTCTCAGTACAAGCTTTACTTTGAAAGATAACCGCGTTCTTTCGGAAGTTTATTAATTTCACGAAAGCTTTAGTAAGAAACGCACATGCGTTTCTTTGTCAAGACAAGCAGTTGTGTGCTACGTGTGAAAGCACTGTTAGAACTGAGAAAGCTTGTACTGAGAAAAGGAACACTTTTTAGAAATTAATAAACAATCAATAGAACGCGATGATAATTCAAAGTAAAGCTTCTACTGATAAAAGGAACACTGATCTCAGTACTAACAATGCTTTCACATGTAGCAAACAACTGCTAGGCTTTACATAGAAACACATGTTCGTTTCTTACTAAAGCTTTCGTGAAATTAATAAACTTTCAAAAAACGCGAGTATCTTTCAAATAAAGCTTGTACTGAGAAAAGGAACACTTATATCAGTTCTGACAATGCTTTCTCACGTAGCAAACAACTGCTTGTCTCTACAAAGAAACTCATGTGCATTTGGTATTAAAGCTTTGTGAAAGTAATAAACTTTCAAAACAACGCGATTATCTTTCAAAGTAAAGCTGTACTGAGAAACGGAACACAGATCTCAGTTCTGACAATGCTTTCACACGTAGCAAACAACTCCTTCTCTTTAGCAAGAAACACATGTTCATTTCTTACTAAAGCTTTCGTGAAATTTATAACTTTCAAAGAACGCGATTATCTTTCAAAGTAAAAATTGTACTTAGAAAAGGAACACTGATCTCAGTTCAAACAATGCTTTCACACGTAGCAAACTACTGCTTGTCTATACCAAGAAACACATGTGCGTTTGGTACTAAAGCTTTCGTGAAATTAATAACCTTTCAAAAGAATGCAATGATCTTTCAAAGTAAAGCTTGTACTGAGAAAAGGAACACTGATCTCAGTTCTAACAATGCTTTGACACGTAGCAAACAACTGCTTGGCATTACTAAGAAACTCATGTGCGTTTGGTACTAAAGCATTGTGAAATTAATAAACTTTCAAAAGAACGCGATGATCTTTCAAAGTGAAGCTTGTACTGAGAAAAGGAACACTGATCTCAGTTCCAAAAATGCTTTCACACATAGCAAACAACTGCTTGTCTTAACAAAGAAACACATGTGTGTTTGGTACTAAAGCTTTCGTGAAATTAATAACTTTCAAAGGAACATGTTTATCTTTCAAAGTAAAGCTTGTACTGAGAAATAGAACACTGATCTCAGTTCTAACAGTGCTTTCACGCGTAGCAAACAACTGCTTGTCTCTAAAAAGAAAAGCATGTGCGTTTCTTACAAAAGCTTTTTAGAAATTAATAAACAATCAATAGAACGCGATGATAATTCAAAGTAAAGCTTCTACTGAGAAAAGGAACACTGATCTCAGTACTAACAATGCTTTCACATGTAGCAAACAACTGCTAGGTTTACAAGGAAACACATGTTCGTTTCTTACTAAAGCTTTTGTGAAATTAATAAACTTTCAAAAGAACGCGAGTATCTTTCAAATAAACCTTGTACTGAGAAAAGGAACACTGATATCAGTTCTCACAATGGTTTCTCACGTAGCAAACAACTGCTTGTCTTTACAAAGAAACTCATGTGCCTTTGGTACTAAAGCTTTGTGAAAGTAATAAACTTTCAAAAGAACGCGATTATCTTTCAAAGTAAAGCTGTACTGAGAAACGGAACACAGATCTCAGTTCTGACAATGCTTTCACACATAGTAAACAACTCCTTCTCTTTAGAAAGAAACACATATTCATTTCTTACTAAAGCTTTCGTGAAATTAATAAACTTTCAAAAGAACGGATTTATCTTTCAAAGATAAGCTTGTACTGAGAAAAGGAACACTGATCTCAGTTCTAACAATGCTATCACACGTAGCAAACAACTGCTTGTCTTTACAAAGATCATATGTGCGTTTTGAACTAAAGCTTTCTTGAAATTAATAAACTTTCAAGAGAACACGATTATCTATCAAATTAATGCTTGTACTGAGAGAAGGAACTCTGATTTCAGTTCTAACAACGCTTTCACACGTGCCAAACAACTGCTTGTCTTTACAAAGAAACACATGTGCGTTTCTTACAAAAGCTTTTCAGAAATTAATAAACTTTCAAAAGAACGTGATTATCTTTCAAAGTAAAGCTTGTACTGAGATAAGGAACACGGATCTGAGTTCTGACAATGCTTTCACACGTGCCAAACAACTGCTTGTCTTTACAAAGAAACAAATGTGCGTTTCTTACTAAAGCTTTGGTACAATTAATAAACTTTCAAAAGAACGCGATGATCTTTCAAAGTAAAGCTTGTACTGAGAAAAGGAACACTGTTCTCAGTTCAAACAATGCTTTCACACGTAGCAAACAAGTGCTTGTCTTTACAAAAACCACATGTGCGTTTCTTACTAAAGCCTTCGTATAATTAATTACTATCAAAAGAATACGATGATCTTTCAAAGTAAAGCTTGTACTGAGAAAAGAAACACTGATCTCAGTTCTGACAATGCTTTCACACGTAGCAAACAACTGCTTGTCTTTACAAAGAAACACACGTGCGTTTGGTACTAAAGTTTTCGTGAAATTAATAAACTATCAAAAGAACGCAATTATCTATCAAAGTAAAGCTTTTACTGAGAAAAGGAACACTGATCTCAGTTCTAACAATGCTTTTACACATAGCAAACAACTGCTTGTCTTTACTAAGAAACACATGTACGTTTGGTACTAATGCTTTCGTGAAATTGATAATATTTCAAAGAACATGATTATCTTTCAAAGTAAAGCTTGTACTGAGAAAAGGAATACTGATCTCAGTTCTAACAATGCCTTCACACGGAGCAATCCACTGCTTGTGTTTAAAAAGAAACACATGTTCGTTTCTTACTAAAGCTTTCGTGAAATTAATAAATTTCAAAGAACGCATTTATCTTTCACAGTAAAGCTTATACTTAGAACAGGAACACTGATCTCAGTTCTAACAATGCTTTCACACGTAGCAAACAACTGCTTGTCTTTACAAAGAAACACATGTGCATTTAGTACCAAGCTTTCGTGAAATAAATAATTTTCAAAAGAACACGATTATCTTTCAAAGTAAAGCTTGTACTGAGAAACGGAACACTGACCTTAGTTCTAACAATACTTTGACACATAGCAAAAAACTGCTTGTCTTTACAAAGAAACACATATGCGTTTCTTACTAAAGCATTCGTGAAATTAATAAACGTTCAAAACAACGTGATTTTCTTTCAAAATAAAGCTTGTACTGAGAAAAGGAACACTGATCTCAGTTCTAATAATGCTTCTACACGTAGCAAACAACTGCTTCACTTTACAAAGAAACAAATGTGCGTTTGGTACAAAAGCTACTGTGAAATTAATAACCTTCAATAGAATACGATTATCTTTCAAAGTAAAGCTTGTACTGAGAAAAGGAACACTGCTCTCAATTCAAACAATGCTTTGACACCTAGCAAACAACTGCTTGTCTTTACAAAGAAACACATGTGCGTTTCTTACAAAAGCTTTTCAGAAATTAATAAACTTTCAAAAGAACGTGATTATCTTTCAAAGTAAAGCTTGTACTGAGAAAAGGAACACTGATCTCAGTTGTAACAATGCTTTCACAGGTAGCAAACAACTGCTTTTCTTTACAAAGAAACACATGTGCGTTTCTTACTAAAGCTTTCATGAAATTAATAAAGTTTCAAAAGAATGCAATGATCTTTCAAAGTAAAGCTTGTACTGAGAAAAGGAACACTGATCTCAGTTCTAACAATGCTTTGACACGTTGCAAACAACTGCTTGGCTTTACAAAGAAACACAGGTGCGTTTCTTATTAAAGCTTTCTTAAAATTAATAAACTTTAAAAGAAAGTGTTGACCTTTCAAAGTAAAGCTTGTACTGAGAAAAGGAACACTGATCTCAGTTCTATCAATGCTTTTCCACGTATCAAAAAACTGGTTGTCTCTACCAAGAAACACATGTCCGTTTGGTACTAAAGCTTTCGTGAAATTAATAACTTTCAAAAGAACACGATTATCTTTCAAAGTAAAGCTTGTCCAGAGAAAAGGAAGACCGATCTGAGTTCTGACAATGCTTTCACACGTAGCAAACAACTCTTTGTCTTTACAATGAAACACATGTTCTTTTCTTACTTAAGCTTTCGTGAAATTAATAAACTTTCAAAAGAATGCTATTATCTTTCAAAGTAAAACTTGTACTGAGAAACGGAACACTGATCTCAGTTCTTAGAATGCTTTGACACATAGCAAACAACTGCTTGTCTTTACAAAGAAACACATGTGCGTTTCTTACTAAAGATTTCGTGAAATTAATAAACTTTCAAAAGAACGCGATTTTCTTTCAAAGTTAATCATGTACTGAAAAAAGTAACACTGATCTCAGTTCTAACAATGCTTTCACACGTAGCAAACAACTGCTTGGCTTTACAAAGAAACTCATGTGCGTTTCTTACTAAAGCTTTCGTAAAATTAATAAACTTTTAAAAGAATGCGATGATCTTTCAAAGTAAAGCTTGTACTGAGAAAAGGAACACTGATCTCAGTTCTAACAATGCTTTGACACGTAGCAAACAACTGCTTGGCTTACAAAGTAACTCATGTGCGTTTGGTACTAAAGCATTGTGAAATTAATAAACTTTCAAATGTACATTATTATCTTTGAAAGTAAAGCTTGTACTGAGAAAAGGAACAGTGATCTCAGTTCTAACAATGCTATCACACGTAGCAAACAACTGCTTGTCTTTACAAAGATCACATGTGCGTTTTGAACTAAAGCTTTCGTGAAATTAATAAACTTTCAAGAGAACACGATTATCTATCAAATTAATGCTTGTACTGAGAGAAGGAACTCTGATTTCAGTTCTAACAATGCTTTCACACGTGCCAAACAACTGCTTGTCTTTACAAAGAAACAAATGTGCGTTTCTTACTAAAGCTTTGGTAAAATTAATAAACTTTCAAAAAGACGCCTAGATCTTTCAAAGTAAAGCTTGTACTGAGAAAAGGAACACTGTACTCAGTTCTAACAATGCTTTCACAAGTAGCAAACAACTGCTTGTCTTTACAAAAAACACATGTGCGTTTCTTACAAAAGCTTTCGTATAGTAACTTTCAAAAGAATACGATGATCTTGCAAAGTAAAGCTTTTACTGAGAAAAGGAACACTGATCTCAGTTCTAACAATGCTTTTTCACATAGCAAACAACTGCTTCTCTTTACCAAGAAACACATGTACGTTTGGTACTAATGCTTTCGTGAAATTGATAATCTTTCAGAGAACATGATTATTTTTCAAAATAAAGCTTGTACTGAGAAAAGGAATACTGATCTAAGTTCTAACAATGCTTTCACACGGAGCAAACAACTGCTCGTGTTTAAAAAGAAACACATGTTCATTTCTTACTAAAGCTTTCGTGAAATTAATAACTTTCAAAGAACGCATTTATCTTTCAAAGTAAAACTTGTACTTAGAAAAGGAACATTGATCTCAGTTCTAACTATGCTATCACACGTAGCAAACAACTGCTTGTCTTTACTAAGAAACTAATGTGCGTTTTTTACAAAAGCTTTCGTGAAATTAATATACTATCAAAAGAACGTGATTATCTTTCAAAGTAAAGCTTGTACTGAGAAAAGGAACACTGATCTCAGTTCTAACAATGCTATTACACGTAGCAAACAACTGCTTGTCTTTACAAAGAAACACAGGTACCTTTCTTACTAAAGCTTTATTAAAATTAATAAACTTTCAAAAGAACGCGATGACCTTTCAAAGTAAAGCTTGTACTGAGAAAAGGAACACTGATCTCAGTTCTATCAATGCTTTCCCACGTAGCAAAAAACTGGTTGTCTTTACCAAGAAACACATGTCGTTTGGTACTAAAGCTTTCGTGAAATTAATAACTTTCAAAAGAAAACGATTATCTTTCAAAGTAAAGCTTGTCCAGAGAAAAGGAAGACTGATCTGAGTTCTGACAATGCTTTCACACGTAGCAAACAACTCTTTGTCTTTACAATGAAACACATGTTCTTACTTAAGCTTTCGTGAAATTAATAAACTTTCAAAAGAACGCGATTATCTTTCAAAGTAAGACTTGTACTGAGAAAAGGAACACTGATCTCATTTCTAAGCATGCTTTCACACGTAGCACACAACTGCTTGTTTTTACAAAGAAACACATGTGCGTTTGGTACTAAAGCTTTCGAGAAATTAACAACTTTCAAAAGAACTCGATGATCTTTCAAAGTAAAGCTTGTACTGAGAAACGGAACACTGATCTCAGTTCTGACAATGCTTTGACACATAGCAAACAACTGCTTGTCTTTATAAAGAAACACATGTGCGTTTCATACAGAAGATTTCGTGAAATTAATAAACTTTCAAAAGAACGCGATTATCTTTCAAAGTAAAACTTGTACTGAGAAAAGGAACACTGATTTCAGTTCTAAGAATGCTTTCACACGTAGCAAACCACTTCTTGTCTTTACAAAGAAACACATTTGCGTTTTGTACTAAAGCTTTCGTGAAATTAACAACTTTCAAAAGAACGCGATGATCTTTCAAAGTAAAGCTTGTACTGCCAAACGGAACACTGATCTCAGTTCTAACAATGCTTTGACACATAGCAAACAACTGCTTGTCTTTATAAAGAAACACATGTGCGTTTCATACAGAAGATTTCGTGAAATTAATAAACTTTCAAAAGAATGTGATTATCTTTCAAAGTAAAGCTTGTACTGAGAAAAGGAACACTGATTTCAGCTGTAACAAAGCTGTCACACGTAGCAAACAACTGCTTAGCTTTACAAAGAAACACATGTTCGTTTCTTATGAAAGCTTTTGTTAAATTAATAAACTTTCAAAAGAACGCGATTATCTTTCAAAGTAAAGCTTGTACTGAGAAAAGGAACACTGATCTCAGTTGTAATAATGCTTCTACACGTAGCAAACAACTGCTTGACTTTACAAAGAAACACATGTGCGTTTGGTACTAAAACTATTGTGAAATTAATAACTTTCAATAGAATACAATTATCTTTCAAAGTAAAGCTTGTACTGAGAAAAGGAACACTGATCTCAATTCAAACAATGCTTTCACACGTAGCAAACAAATGCTTATCTTTACAAAGAAACACATGTGCGTTTCTTACAAAAGCTTTTAGAAATTAATAAACAATCATTAGAACGCGATGATAATTCAAAGTAAAGCTTCTACTGAGAAAAGGAACACTGATCTCAGTACTAACTATGCTTTCACATGTAGCAAACAACGGCTTGGCTTTACAAAGAAACACATGTTCGTTTCTTACTAAAGCTTTCGTGAAATTAATAAATTTTCAATAGAACACGAGTATCTTTCAAATAAAGCTTGTACTGAGAAAAGGAACACTGATATCAGTTCTGACAATGCTTTCTCATGTAGCAAACAACTGCTTGTCTTTACAAAGAAACTCATGTGCTTTTGGTACTAAAGCTTTGTGAAAATAATAAACTTTCAAAAGAAGCGATTATCCATCAAAGTAAAGCTTGTACTTAGAAAAGGAACACTGACCCCAGTTCTAACAATGCTATCACACGTAGCAAACAACTGCTTGTCTTTACAAAGATCACATGTGCGTTTTGAACTAAAACTTTCGTGAAATTAATAAACTTTCAAGAGAACACGATTATCTATCAAATTAATGCTTGTACTGAGAGAAGAAACTCTGATTTGAGTTCTAACAATGCTTTCACACGTGCCAAAGAGCTGCTTGTCTTTACAAAAAACACATGTGCGTTTCTTACTAAAGCTTTCGTATAATTAATAACTTTCAAAAGAATATGATGATCTTTCAAAGTAAAGCTTGTACTGAGAAAAGGAACACTGCTCTCAGTTCTGACAATGCTTTCAAACATAGCAAACAACTGCTTGTCTTTACAAAGAAACACATGTGCGTTTGGTACTAAAGCTATTGTGAAATTAATAACGTTCAATAGAATACGATTATCTTTCAAAGTAAAGCTTGTACTGAAAAAAGGAACACTTATCTCAGTTCTAACAATGCTTTGACACGTTGCAAACAACTGCTTGGCTTTACAAAGAAACTCATGTGCTTTTGGTACTAAAGCTTTGTGAAATTAATAAACTTTCAAATGAACGCGATGATATTTCAAAGTAAAGCTTGTACTGAGAAAAGGAACACTGATCTCAGTTCCAACAATGCTTTCACACATAGCAAACAACTGCTTGTCTTTACCAAGAAACACAGGTGCATTTCTTATTAAAGCTTTCTTAAAATCAATAAACTTTCAAAAGAAAGTGCTGACCTTTCAAAGTAAAGCTTGTACTGAGAAAAGGAACACTGATCTCAGTTCTATCAATGCTTTCCCACGTAGCAAAAAACTGGTTGTCTTTACCAAGAAACACATGTCGTTTGGTACTAAAGCTTTCGTGAAATTAATAACTTTCAAAAGAAAACGATTATCTTTCAAAGTAAAGCTTGTCCAGAGAAAAGGAAGATTGATCTGAGTTCTGACAATGCTTTCACACGTAGCAAACAACTCTTTGTCTTTACAATGAAACACATGTTCTTACTTAAGCTTTCGTGAAATTAATAAACTTTCAAAAGAACGCGATTATCTTTCAAAGTAAGACTTGTACTGAGAAAAGGTACACTGATCTCATTTCTAAGCATGCTTTCACACGTAGCACACAACTGCTTGTCTTTACAAAGAAACACATGTGCGTTTGGTACTAAAGCTTTCGAGAAATTAACAACTTTCAAAAGAACTCGATGATCTTTCAAAGTAAAGCTTGTACTGAGAAACGGAACACTGATCTCAGTTCTGACAATGCTTTGACACATAGCAAACAACTGCTTGTCTTTACAAAGAAACACGTGCGTTTCATACTGAAGATTTCGTGAAATTAATAAACTTTCAAAAGAACGTGATTATCTTTCAAAGTAAAGCTTGTACTGAGAAAAAGAACACTGATCTCAGTTGTAACAATGTGGTCACACTTAGCAAACAACTGCTTGTCTTTACAAAGAAACACATGTGCGTTTCTTACTAAAGATTTTGTGAAATTAATAAACTTTCAAAAGAACACGATTTTCTTTCAAAGTAAAGCTTGTACTGAGAAAAGTAACACTGATCTCAGTTCTAACAATGCTTTCACACGTAGCAAACAACTGCTTGTTTTTACAAAGAAACACATATGCGTTTGGTACTAAAGCATTCGTGAAATTTATAACTTTCAAAGAACGCGATTATCTTTCAAAGTAAAGATTGTACTTAGAAAAGGAACACTGATCTCAGTTCTAACAATGCTTTCACACGTAGCAAACTACCACTTGTCTATACCAAGAAACACATGTGCGTTTGGTACTAAAGCTTTCGTGAAATTCATAACCTTTCAAAAGAAGGTGATTATCTATCAAAGTAATGCTTGTACTGAGAGAAGTAACACTGATTTCAGATCTAACAATGCTTTCACACGTGGCAAACCATTGCTTGTCTTCACAAAGAAACACATGTGCGTTTCTTACTAAAGCTTTCGTAAAATTAATAAACTTTCAAAAGAACGCGATTATCTTTCAAAGTAAAGCTTGTACTGAGAAAAGGAACACTGATCTCAGTTCTAACAATGCTTTGACACGTAGCAAACAACGGCTTGGCTTTACAAAGAAACTCATGTGCGTTTGGTACTAAAGCATTATGAAATTAATAAACTTTCAAAAGAACGCGATGATCCTTCAAAGTAAAGCTTGTACTGAGAAAAGGAATACTGATCTCAGTTCCAACAATGCTTTCACACATAGCAAACAACTGCTTGTCTTTACAAAGAAACACTTGTGCGTTTCTTACTGAAGCTTTCATGAAATTAATAAACTTTCAAATGTACATGATTATCTTTCAAAGTAAAGCTTGTACTGAGAAAAGGAACACTGATCTCAGTTCTAAGAATGCTATCACACGAAGCAAACAACTGTTTGTCTTTACAAAGATCACATGTGCGTTTTGAAATAAAGCTTTCGTGAAATTAATAAACTTTCAAGAGAACATGATTATCTATCAAATTAATGCTTGTACTGAGAGAAGGAACTCTGATTTCAGTTCTAACAATGCTTTCACACGTGCCAAACAACTGCTTGACTTTACAAAGAAACAAATGTGCGTTTCTTACTAAAGCTTTGGTAAAATTAATAAACTTTCAAAAGGATGCGTAGATCTTTCAAAGTAAAGCTTGTACTGAGAAAAGGAACACTGATCTCTGTTCTAATACTGCTTCTACACGTTGCAAACAACTGCTTGACTTTACAAAGAAACACATGTGCGTTTGGTGTTAAAGCTATTGTGAAATAATAACTTTCAATAGAATACGATTATCTTTCAAAGTAAAGCTTGTACTGAGAAAAGGAACACTGATCTCAATTCAAACAATGCTTTCACACGTAGCAAACAACTGCTTGTCTTTACAAAGAAACACATGTGCATTTCTTACCAAAGCTTTTTAGAAATTGTGGCGGCGCAAATGAATGTAGACAGATTATATAGATATATACAGCTTTTAAGGAAATAGACTTACAGGACCACAGGTTCCCGTGGAGCACTGGAAAAGCGGAGCAAAAGAAATAGGGCTGCTGGGCTCACTCCCGGCAGATTTATCCATAAACATTAGCCCGAGGCGAACACGCCACCAATGGGTTGGTCTATGTCCCTACAAGAAATTAATAAACAATCAATAGAACGCGATGATCATTCAAAGTAAAGCTTCTACTGAGAAAAGGAACACTGATCTCAGTACTAACAATGCTTTCACATGTAGCAAACAACTGCTTGGCTTTACAAAGAAACACATGTTCGTTTCTTACTAAAGCTTTCGTGAAATTAATAAACTTTCAAAAGAACGCGAGTATCTTTCAAATAAAGCTTGTACTGAGAAAAGGAACACTGATATCAGTTCTGACAATGCTTTCTCACGTAGCAAACAACTGCTTGTCTTTACAAAGAAACTCATGTGCGTTTGGTAATAAAGCTTTGTGAAAGTAATAAACTTTCAAAAGAACGCGATTATCTTTCAAAGTAAAGCTGTACTGAGAAACGGAACAGATTTCAGTTCTGACAATGCTTTCACACGTAGCAAACAACTCCTTCTCTTTACAAAGAAACACATGTTCGTTTCTTACAAAAGTTTTCGTGAAATTAATAAACTTTCAAAAGAATGCATTTATCTTTCAAAGTAAAGCTTGTACTGAGAAAAGGAACACTGATCTCAGTTCTGACAATGCTTTCACACGTAGCAAACAACTCCTTGTCTTTACAAAGAAACACATGTGTGTTTGGTACTAAGGCTAATAGTGAAATTAATAACTTTCAAAAGAATATGATTATCTATCAAAGTAAAGGTTGTACTGAGAAAAGGAACACTGATCTCAATTCTAACCATGCTTTCACACGTAGCAAACAACTGCTAGTCTTTACAAAGAAACTCATGTGCGTTTGGTAATAAAGCTTTGTGAAATTAATAAACTTTCAAAAGAACACGAATATCTTTCAAAGTAATGCTTGTACTGAGAAACGGAACACTGATCTCAGTTCTAACATTGCTTATACACGTAGCAAAAAACTGCTTGTCTTTACAAAGAAACACATGTGCGTTTGGTACTAAAGCTTTCGTGAAATCAGTAACTTTCAAAAGAACACGATTATCTTTCAACGTAATGCTTGTACTGAGAAACAGAAGACTGATCTCAGTTCTAACAATGCTTTCACACATAGCAAACAACTGCTTGTCTTTACAAAGAAACTCATGTGCGTTTGGTATAAAGCTTTGTGAAATTAATAAACTTTCAAAAAAACGCGATTATATTTCAAAGTAAAGGTTGTACTGAGAAAAGTAACATTGATCTCAGTTCTATCAATGCTTTCACACGTAGCAAACAACTGCTTGTCTTTACCAAGAAACACATGTGCGTTTGGTACTAATGCTTTCGTGAAATTGATTGTCTTTCAAAAGAACATTATTATCTTTCAAAGTAAATCTTGTACTGAGAAAAGGAACACTGATCTCAGTTCTAACAATTCTATCACACATAGCATACAACTGCTTGCCTTTACAAAGAAACACATGTGCGTTTCTTACTAAAGCTTATGTGAAATTAATAAACTATCAAAAGAACGCGATGAAATTTCAAAGTAAAGCTTGTACTGAGAAAAGGAACACTGATCTCAGTTCGAATAAGGCTTTCACACTTAGCAAACAACTGCTTGGCTTTACAAAGAAACACATGTTCTTTTCTTACTAAAGCTTTCATGAAATTAATAAACTTTCAAAAGAACGCGATTATCTTTCAAAGTAAAGCTTGTACTGAGAAAAGAACACTGATCTCAGTTCAAACAATGCTTTAACACGTAGCAAACAACTGCTTGTCTTTACAAAGAAACACATGTGCCTTTGGTACTAAAGCTTTCATGAAATTAATAACTTTCAAAAGAACATGATTATCTATGAAAGTAAAGCTTGTACTGAGAAAAGGAACACTGATCTCAGTTCTAACAATGCTTTCAAATGCAGCAAACAACTGCTTGTCTTTACAAAGAAACTCATGTGCGTTTGGTACTAAAGCTTTGTAAAATTAATAAACTTTCAAAAGAACGCGATTATCTTTCAAAGTAAAGCTTGTACTGAGAAAAGGAACACTGATCTCAGTTCTAACAATGCTTTCACACGTACCAAACAACTGCTTGTCTTTACAAAGAAACTCATGTGCGTTTGGTAATAAAGCTTTGGGAAATTAATAAACTTTCAAAAGAACGCGATTATCTTTCAAAGTAAAGCTTGTACTGAGAAAAGGAACACTGATCTCAGTTCTGACAATGCTTTCACACGTAGCAAACAACTCCTTGTCTTTACAAAGAAACACATGTTCGTTTCTTACTAAAGCTTTCGTGAAATTAATAAACTTTCAAGAGAACGCGATTATCTTTCAAAGTAAAGCTTGTACTGAGAAAGGAACACTGATCTCAGTTCTAACAATGCTTCACACGTAGGAAACAACTGCTTTTCTTTACCAAGAAACACATGTGCTTTTGGTACTAATGCTTTTGTGAAATTGATAATTTTCAAAAGAACACGATTATCTTTCAAAGTAATGCTTGTACTGAGAAACGGAACACTGACCTTAGTTCTAACAAGACTTTGACACATAGCAAAATACTGCTTGTCTTTACAAAAAAACACATGTGCGTTTCTTACTAAAGCATTCGTGAAATGAATAAACTTTCAAAACAACGCGATTATCTTTCAAAGTTAAGCTTGTGCTGAGAAAAGGAACACTGATCTCAGTTCTTACAATGCTTTCACACGTAGCAAACTACTGCTTGTCATTACCAAGAAACACATGTGCGTTTGGTACTAATGCTTTCGTGAAATTAATAATCTTTCAAAAGTACAATATTATCATTCAAAGTAAAACTTGTACTGAGAAAAGGAACACTGATCTCAGTTCTAACAATGGTTTCACACGTAGCATATAACTCTTAGTCTTTACAAAGAAACTCATGTGCGTTTGGTACTAAAGCTCTGTGAAATTAATAAACTTTCCAAAGAACGCAATTATCTTTCAAAGTAAGGCTTGTACTGAGAAAAGGAACACTGATCTCAGTTCTAACAATGCTTTCACACGTAGCAAACAACTGCTTGTCTTTACCAAAAAACACATGTGCGTTTGGTACAAATGCTTTCGTGAAATTGATTATCTTTCAAAAGAACATGATTATCTTTCAAAGTAAATCTTGTACTGAGAAAGGAACACTGATCTCAGTTCTAACAATTCACTCACACATAGCATACAACTGCTTGCCTTTACAAAGAAACACATGTGCGTTTCTTACTAAAGCTTATGTGAAATTAATAAACTTTCAAAAGAACGCGATGAAATTTCAAAGTAAAGCTCGTATTGAGAAAAGGAACACTGATCTCAGTTCGAATAATGCTTTCACATGTAGCAAACAACTGCTTGGCTTTACAAAGAAACACATGTTCTTTACTTACTAAAGCTTTCATGAAATTAATAAACTTTCAAAAGAACGCGATTATCTTTCGAAGTGAAGCTTGTTCTGAGAAAAGGAACCCTGATCTCAGTTCTCAAAATGATTTCACATATAGCAAAAAACTGCTTGTCTTTACAAGGAAACACATGTGCGTTTGGTACTGAAGCTTTCATGAAATCAATAACTTTCAAAAGAACGCGATTATCTTTCATAGTAAACCTTGTACTGAGAAAAGGAACACTGATCTCAGTTTTAACAATGCTTTCACAGGTAGCAAACAACTGCTTGGCTTTACAAAGAAACACATATTCGTTTCTTACGAAAGCTTTCGTGAAATTAATAAACTTTCAAAAGAACGTGATTATCTTTCAAAGTAAAGCTTGTACTGAGAAAAGGAACACGGATTTCAGTTCTAATGATGCTTTTACACTTAGCAAACAACTGCTTGTCTTTACAAAGAAACACATGTGCGTTTGGTAGTAAAGCTTTCGTGAAATTAACAACTTTCAAAAGAACGCGATGATCTTTCAAAGTAAAGCTTGTACTGACAAACGGAACACTGATCTCAGTTCTAACAATGCTTTGACACATAGCAAACAACTGCTTGTCTTTACCAAGAAACACATGTGCATTTGGTACTAATGCTTTCGTGAAATTGATAATCTTTCAAAAGAACATGATTATCTTTCAAAGTAAAGCTTTTACTGAGAAAAGGAACACTGACCTCAGTTCTAACAATTCTATCACACATAGCAGACAACTGCTTGTCTTTACAAAGAAACACATGTGCATTTTGTACTAAAACTTTCGTGAAATCAGTAACTTTCAAAAGAACAAGATTATTTTTCAACGTAAAGCTTGCACTGAGAAACGGAAGACTGATCTCAGTTATAACAATGCTTTCACACGTAGCAAACAACTGCTTGTCTTTACCAAGAAACACTTGTGCATTTTGTACTAATGCTTTCCTGAAATTGATAATCTTTGAAAAGAACACGATTATCTTTCAAAGTAAAGGTTGTACTGAGAAAAGGAACACTGATCTCAGTTCTAAAAATTATATCACACATAGCAAACAACTGCTTGCCTTTACAAAGAAACACATGTGCGATTCTTACTAAAGTTTTCGTGAAATTAATAAACTATAAAAGAACGTGATGGAATTTCAAAGTAAAGATTGTACTGAGAAAAGGAACACTGATGTCAGTTCTAACAATGCTTTCACATGTAGCAAACAACTGCTGGGCTTTACAAAGAAACACATGTTCTTTTCTTACTAAGCTTTCATGAAATTAATAAACTTTCAAAAGAACGCGATTATCTTTCAAAGTAAAGCTTGTACTGAGAAAAGAACACTGATCTCATTTCTGACAATGCTTTCACACGTTGCAAACAACTCCTTGTCTTTACAAAGAAACACTTTCGTTTCTTACTAAAGCTTTCGTGAAATCAATAACTTTCAAGGAACGCGATTATCTTTAAAAGTAAAGCTTGTACTGAGAAAAGGAACACTCATCTCAGTTCTAACAATGCTTTCACACGTACCAAACAACTGCTTGTCTATACCAAGAAAAACATGGGCGTTTGGTACTAATGCTTTCGTGAAATTGATAATCTTTCAAAACAACGCGATTATCTTTCAAAGTAAAGGTTGTACTGAGAAAAGGAACACTGATCTCAGTTCTAACAATGCTTTCACACGTACCAAACAACTGCTTGTCTTTACAAAGAAACTCATGTGCGTTTGGTAATAAAGCTTTGGGAAATTAATAAACTTTCAAAAGAACGCGATTATCTTTCAAAGTAAAGCTTGTACTGAGAAAAGGAACACTGATCTCAGTTCTGACAATGCTTTCACACGTAGCAAACAACTCCTTGTCTTTACAAAGAAACACATGTTCGTTTCTTACTAAAGCTTTCGTGAAATTAATAAACTTTCAAGAGAACGCGATTATCTTTCAAAGTAAAGCTTGTACTGAGAAAGGAACACTGATCTCAGTTCTAACAATGCTTCACACGTAGGAAACAACTGCTTTTCTTTACCAAGAAACACATGTGCTTTTGGTACTAATGCTTTTGTGAAATTGATAATTTTCAAAAGAACACGATTATCTTTCAAAGTAATGCTTGTACTGAGAAACGGAACACTGACCTTAGTTCTAACAAGACTTTGACACATAGCAAAATACTGCTTGTCTTTACAAAAAAACACATGTGCGTTTCTTACTAAAGCATTCGTGAAATGAATAAACTTTCAAAACAACGCGATTATCTTTCAAAGTTAAGCTTGTGCTGAGAAAAGGAACACTGATCTCAGTTCTTACAATGCTTTCACACGTAGCAAACTACTGCTTGTCATTACCAAGAAACACATGTGCGTTTGGTACTAATGCTTTCGTGAAATTAATAATCTTTCAAAAGTACAATATTATCATTCAAAGTAAAACTTGTACTGAGAAAAGGAACACTGATCTCAGTTCTAACAATGGTTTCACACGTAGCATATAACTCTTAGTCTTTACAAAGAAACTCATGTGCGTTTGGTACTAAAGCTCTGTGAAATTAATAAACTTTCCAAAGAACGCAATTATCTTTCAAAGTAAGGCTTGTACTGAGAAAAGGAACACTGATCTCAGTTCTAACAATGCTTTCACACGTAGCAAACAACTGCTTGTCTTTACCAAAAAACACATGTGCGTTTGGTACAAATGCTTTCGTGAAATTGATTATCTTTCAAAAGAACATGATTATCTTTCAAAGTAAATCTTGTACTGAGAAAGGAACACTGATCTCAGTTCTAACAATTCACTCACACATAGCATACAACTGCTTGCCTTTACAAAGAAACACATGTGCGTTTCTTACTAAAGCTTATGTGAAATTAATAAACTTTCAAAAGAACGCGATGAAATTTCAAAGTAAAGCTCGTATTGAGAAAAGGAACACTGATCTCAGTTCGAATAATGCTTTCACATGTAGCAAACAACTGCTTGGCTTTACAAAGAAACACATGTTCTTTACTTACTAAAGCTTTCATGAAATTAATAAACTTTCAAAAGAACGCGATTATCTTTCGAAGTGAAGCTTGTTCTGAGAAAAGGAACCCTGATCTCAGTTCTCAAAATGATTTCACATATAGCAAAAAACTGCTTGTCTTTACAAGGAAACACATGTGCGTTTGGTACTGAAGCTTTCATGAAATCAATAACTTTCAAAAGAACGCGATTATCTTTCATAGTAAACCTTGTACTGAGAAAAGGAACACTGATCTCAGTTTTAACAATGCTTTCACAGGTAGCAAACAACTGCTTGGCTTTACAAAGAAACACATATTCGTTTCTTACGAAAGCTTTCGTGAAATTAATAAACTTTCAAAAGAACGTGATTATCTTTCAAAGTAAAGCTTGTACTGAGAAAAGGAACACGGATTTCAGTTCTAATGATGCTTTTACACTTAGCAAACAACTGCTTGTCTTTACAAAGAAACACATGTGCGTTTGGTAGTAAAGCTTTCGTGAAATTAACAACTTTCAAAAGAACGCGATGATCTTTCAAAGTAAAGCTTGTACTGACAAACGGAACACTGATCTCAGTTCTAACAATGCTTTGACACATAGCAAACAACTGCTTGTCTTTACCAAGAAACACATGTGCATTTGGTACTAATGCTTTCGTGAAATTGATAATCTTTCAAAAGAACATGATTATCTTTCAAAGTAAAGCTTTTACTGAGAAAAGGAACACTGACCTCAGTTCTAACAATTCTATCACACATAGCAGACAACTGCTTGTCTTTACAAAGAAACACATGTGCATTTTGTACTAAAACTTTCGTGAAATCAGTAACTTTCAAAAGAACAAGATTATTTTTCAACGTAAAGCTTGCACTGAGAAACGGAAGACTGATCTCAGTTATAACAATGCTTTCACACGTAGCAAACAACTGCTTGTCTTTACCAAGAAACACTTGTGCATTTTGTACTAATGCTTTCCTGAAATTGATAATCTTTGAAAAGAACACGATTATCTTTCAAAGTAAAGGTTGTACTGAGAAAAGGAACACTGATCTCAGTTCTAAAAATTATATCACACATAGCAAACAACTGCTTGCCTTTACAAAGAAACACATGTGCGATTCTTACTAAAGTTTTCGTGAAATTAATAAACTATAAAAGAACGTGATGGAATTTCAAAGTAAAGATTGTACTGAGAAAAGGAACACTGATGTCAGTTCTAACAATGCTTTCACATGTAGCAAACAACTGCTGGGCTTTACAAAGAAACACATGTTCTTTTCTTACTAAGCTTTCATGAAATTAATAAACTTTCAAAAGAACGCGATTATCTTTCAAAGTAAAGCTTGTACTGAGAAAAGAACACTGATCTCATTTCTGACAATGCTTTCACACGTTGCAAACAACTCCTTGTCTTTACAAAGAAACACTTTCGTTTCTTACTAAAGCTTTCGTGAAATCAATAACTTTCAAGGAACGCGATTATCTTTAAAAGTAAAGCTTGTACTGAGAAAAGGAACACTCATCTCAGTTCTAACAATGCTTTCACACGTACCAAACAACTGCTTGTCTATACCAAGAAAAACATGGGCGTTTGGTACTAATGCTTTCGTGAAATTGATAATCTTTCAAAACAACGCGATTATCTTTCAAAGTAAAGGTTGTACTGAGAAAAGGAACACTGATCTCAGTTCTAACAATGCTTTCACACGTAGGAAACAACTGCTTGTCTTTACAAAGAAGCTCATGTGCATTTGGTACTAAAGCTTTGTGAAATTAATAAACTTTCAAAAGAACGCGATTATCTTTCAAAGTAAAGCTTGTACTGAGAAAATGAACACTGATCTCAGTTATGACAATGTTTTTACACGTAGCAAACAACTCCTTGTCTTTACAAAGAAACACATGTTCGTTTCTTACTAAAGCTTTCGTGAAATTAATAAACTTGCAAAGAACGCATTTATCTTTCGAAGTAAAGCTTGTACTTAAAAGGAACACTAATCTCAGTTCTAATAATGCTTTCACAAGTAGCAAACAACCTCTTGTCTTTAAAGAGAAACATATGTGCGTTTGTTACTAAAGCTTTCGTGAAATCAATAACTTTCAAGGAACGTGATTATCTTTAAAAGTAAAGCTTGTACTGAGAAAAGGAACACTGATCTCAGTTCTAACAATGCTTTCACACGTAGCAAACAACTGCTTGTCTTTACAAAGAAACACATGTGTGTTTGGTACTAAAGCTTTCGTGAAATTAATAACTATCAAAAGAACATGATTATCTTTGAAAGTAAAGCTTGTACTGAGAAAAGGACCACTGATCTCAGTTCTAACAATGCTTTCATATGCAGCAAACAACTGCTTGTCTTTATAAAGAAACTCATGTGCGTTTGGTAATAAAGCTTTGTGAAATTAATAAACTTTCAAATGAACGCGATTATATTTCAAAGTAAAGCTTGTACTGAGAAAAGGAACACTGATCTCAGTTCTCACAATGCTTTCACACATAGCAAACAACTGCTTGTCTCTACAAAGAAACATATGTGCGTTTGGTACTAAAGCATTCTTGAAATTAATAAACTTTCAAATGAACGCGATTATCTTTCAAAGTAATGCTTGTATTGAGAAAAGGATCACTGATCTCAGTTCTAACAATCCTTTCACATGTAGGAAACAACTGCTTGTCTTTACACAGAAACACATGTGCGTTTCTTACTAAAGCTTTTGTGAAATTAACAATGTTGCAAAAGAACCCGATTATCTTTCAAAGTAAAGCTTGTACTGAGAAAAGGAAAACTGATGTCAGTTCTAAGAATGCTTTCACACGTAGCAAACAGCGGTTTTCTTTAGAAAGAAACACATCTGCGTTTCTTACTAAAGCTTTCGTGAAATTTATAAACTTTCAAAAGAACGCGATTATCTCTCAAGGTAAAGCTTGTACTGAGAAAAGGAACACTGATCTCAGTTTTAACAGTGCTTTCACACCTAGCATACAACTCTTACCTTTACAAATGAACACCTGTACGTTTCTTACTAAAGCATTCGTAAAAGTAATACACTTTCAAAAGAACGCATTTATCTTTCAAAGTAAAGCTTGTACTGAGAAATGGAACACAGATCTCAGTTCTAACAATGCTTTCACACATAGCAAACAACTGCTTGTCTTTACAAAGAAACACATGTGCGTTTCTTACTAAAGCTATCGTGAAATTAAAAACTTTCAAAAGAACGCGATTTCCTTTCAAAGTAAACTTGTACTGAAAAAAGGAACACTGATCTCAGTTCTAACAATGTTTCACACAGAGCAAACAACTGCTTTTCTTTACAAAGAAACACATGTGAGTTTCTTACTAAAGCTTTCCTGAAATTAATAAACTTTCAAAAGAACACGATTATCTTTCAAAGTAAACCTTGTACTGAGAAAAGGAACACTGATCTCAATTCTAACAATGCTTTCAAACGTAGCAAACTACTGCTTGTCTTTACAAATAAACACATGTGCATTTCTTACTAAAGCTTTCGTGAAATTAATAAAGTATAAAAAGAACGCGATTATCTTTCTAAGTACAGCTTGTACTGAGAAAAGGAACACTGATCTCAGTTCTAACAATGCTTTCACATATAGCAAACAACTGCTTGTCTTTACAAAGAAACACATGAGCGTTTCTTACTACAGCTTTCATGTAATTAATAAACTTTCCAAAGAACGCCATTTTTTTCAAAGTAAACTTGTACTGAAAAAAGGAACACTGATCTCAGTTCGAACAGTGTTTCACACATAGCAAACAACTGCTTGTCTTTACAAAGAAACGCATGTGCGGTTTTTACTAAAGCTTTTATGAAATTAATAAACTTTCAAAAGAATGCGATTATCTTTCAAATAAAGCTTGTACTGAGAAAAGGAACACTGATCTCAGTTCTAACAATGCTTTGACACGTTGCAAACAACTGCTTGGCTTTACAAAGAAACACAGGTGCGTTTCTTATTAAAGCTTTCTTAAAATTAATAAACTTTAAAAGAAAGTGTTGACCTTTCAAAGTAAAGCTTGTACTGAGAAAAGGAACACTGATCTCAGTTCTATCAATGCTTTTCCACGTATCAAAAAACTGGTTGTCTCTACCAAGAAACACATGTCCGTTTGGTACTAAAGCTTTCGTGAAATTAATAACTTTCAAAAGAACACGATTATCTTTCAAAGTAAAGCTTGTCCAGAGAAAAGGAAGACCGATCTGAGTTCTGACAATGCTTTCACACGTAGCAAACAACTCTTTGTCTTTACAATGAAACACATGTTCTTTTCTTACTTAAGCTTTCGTGAAATTAATAAACTTTCAAAAGAATGCTATTATCTTTCAAAGTAAAACTTGTACTGAGAAACGGAACACTGATCTCAGTTCTTAGAATGCTTTGACACATAGCAAACAACTGCTTGTCTTTACAAAGAAACACATGTGCGTTTCTTACTAAAGATTTCGTGAAATTAATAAACTTTCAAAAGAACGCGATTTTCTTTCAAAGTTAATCATGTACTGAAAAAAGTAACACTGATCTCAGTTCTAACAATGCTTTCACACGTAGCAAACAACTGCTTGGCTTTACAAAGAAACTCATGTGCGTTTCTTACTAAAGCTTTCGTAAAATTAATAAACTTTTAAAAGAATGCGATGATCTTTCAAAGTAAAGCTTGTACTGAGAAAAGGAACACTGATCTCAGTTCTAACAATGCTTTGACACGTAGCAAACAACTGCTTGGCTTACAAAGTAACTCATGTGCGTTTGGTACTAAAGCATTGTGAAATTAATAAACTTTCAAATGTACATTATTATCTTTGAAAGTAAAGCTTGTACTGAGAAAAGGAACAGTGATCTCAGTTCTAACAATGCTATCACACGTAGCAAACAACTGCTTGTCTTTACAAAGATCACATGTGCGTTTTGAACTAAAGCTTTCGTGAAATTAATAAACTTTCAAGAGAACACGATTATCTATCAAATTAATGCTTGTACTGAGAGAAGGAACTCTGATTTCAGTTCTAACAATGCTTTCACACGTGCCAAACAACTGCTTGTCTTTACAAAGAAACAAATGTGCGTTTCTTACTAAAGCTTTGGTAAAATTAATAAACTTTCAAAAAGACGCCTAGATCTTTCAAAGTAAAGCTTGTACTGAGAAAAGGAACACTGTACTCAGTTCTAACAATGCTTTCACAAGTAGCAAACAACTGCTTGTCTTTACAAAAAACACATGTGCGTTTCTTACAAAAGCTTTCGTATAGTAACTTTCAAAAGAATACGATGATCTTGCAAAGTAAAGCTTTTACTGAGAAAAGGAACACTGATCTCAGTTCTAACAATGCTTTTTCACATAGCAAACAACTGCTTCTCTTTACCAAGAAACACATGTACGTTTGGTACTAATGCTTTCGTGAAATTGATAATCTTTCAGAGAACATGATTATTTTTCAAAATAAAGCTTGTACTGAGAAAAGGAATACTGATCTAAGTTCTAACAATGCTTTCACACGGAGCAAACAACTGCTCGTGTTTAAAAAGAAACACATGTTCATTTCTTACTAAAGCTTTCGTGAAATTAATAACTTTCAAAGAACGCATTTATCTTTCAAAGTAAAACTTGTACTTAGAAAAGGAACATTGATCTCAGTTCTAACTATGCTATCACACGTAGCAAACAACTGCTTGTCTTTACTAAGAAACTAATGTGCGTTTTTTACAAAAGCTTTCGTGAAATTAATATACTATCAAAAGAACGTGATTATCTTTCAAAGTAAAGCTTGTACTGAGAAAAGGAACACTGATCTCAGTTCTAACAATGCTATTACACGTAGCAAACAACTGCTTGTCTTTACAAAGAAACACAGGTACCTTTCTTACTAAAGCTTTATTAAAATTAATAAACTTTCAAAAGAACGCGATGACCTTTCAAAGTAAAGCTTGTACTGAGAAAAGGAACACTGATCTCAGTTCTATCAATGCTTTCCCACGTAGCAAAAAACTGGTTGTCTTTACCAAGAAACACATGTCGTTTGGTACTAAAGCTTTCGTGAAATTAATAACTTTCAAAAGAAAACGATTATCTTTCAAAGTAAAGCTTGTCCAGAGAAAAGGAAGACTGATCTGAGTTCTGACAATGCTTTCACACGTAGCAAACAACTCTTTGTCTTTACAATGAAACACATGTTCTTACTTAAGCTTTCGTGAAATTAATAAACTTTCAAAAGAACGCGATTATCTTTCAAAGTAAGACTTGTACTGAGAAAAGGAACACTGATCTCATTTCTAAGCATGCTTTCACACGTAGCACACAACTGCTTGTTTTTACAAAGAAACACATGTGCGTTTGGTACTAAAGCTTTCGAGAAATTAACAACTTTCAAAAGAACTCGATGATCTTTCAAAGTAAAGCTTGTACTGAGAAACGGAACACTGATCTCAGTTCTGACAATGCTTTGACACATAGCAAACAACTGCTTGTCTTTATAAAGAAACACATGTGCGTTTCATACAGAAGATTTCGTGAAATTAATAAACTTTCAAAAGAACGCGATTATCTTTCAAAGTAAAACTTGTACTGAGAAAAGGAACACTGATTTCAGTTCTAAGAATGCTTTCACACGTAGCAAACCACTTCTTGTCTTTACAAAGAAACACATTTGCGTTTTGTACTAAAGCTTTCGTGAAATTAACAACTTTCAAAAGAACGCGATGATCTTTCAAAGTAAAGCTTGTACTGCCAAACGGAACACTGATCTCAGTTCTAACAATGCTTTGACACATAGCAAACAACTGCTTGTCTTTATAAAGAAACACATGTGCGTTTCATACAGAAGATTTCGTGAAATTAATAAACTTTCAAAAGAATGTGATTATCTTTCAAAGTAAAGCTTGTACTGAGAAAAGGAACACTGATTTCAGCTGTAACAAAGCTGTCACACGTAGCAAACAACTGCTTAGCTTTACAAAGAAACACATGTTCGTTTCTTATGAAAGCTTTTGTTAAATTAATAAACTTTCAAAAGAACGCGATTATCTTTCAAAGTAAAGCTTGTACTGAGAAAAGGAACACTGATCTCAGTTGTAATAATGCTTCTACACGTAGCAAACAACTGCTTGACTTTACAAAGAAACACATGTGCGTTTGGTACTAAAACTATTGTGAAATTAATAACTTTCAATAGAATACAATTATCTTTCAAAGTAAAGCTTGTACTGAGAAAAGGAACACTGATCTCAATTCAAACAATGCTTTCACACGTAGCAAACAAATGCTTATCTTTACAAAGAAACACATGTGCGTTTCTTACAAAAGCTTTTAGAAATTAATAAACAATCATTAGAACGCGATGATAATTCAAAGTAAAGCTTCTACTGAGAAAAGGAACACTGATCTCAGTACTAACTATGCTTTCACATGTAGCAAACAACGGCTTGGCTTTACAAAGAAACACATGTTCGTTTCTTACTAAAGCTTTCGTGAAATTAATAAATTTTCAATAGAACACGAGTATCTTTCAAATAAAGCTTGTACTGAGAAAAGGAACACTGATATCAGTTCTGACAATGCTTTCTCATGTAGCAAACAACTGCTTGTCTTTACAAAGAAACTCATGTGCTTTTGGTACTAAAGCTTTGTGAAAATAATAAACTTTCAAAAGAAGCGATTATCCATCAAAGTAAAGCTTGTACTTAGAAAAGGAACACTGACCCCAGTTCTAACAATGCTATCACACGTAGCAAACAACTGCTTGTCTTTACAAAGATCACATGTGCGTTTTGAACTAAAACTTTCGTGAAATTAATAAACTTTCAAGAGAACACGATTATCTATCAAATTAATGCTTGTACTGAGAGAAGAAACTCTGATTTGAGTTCTAACAATGCTTTCACACGTGCCAAAGAGCTGCTTGTCTTTACAAAAAACACATGTGCGTTTCTTACTAAAGCTTTCGTATAATTAATAACTTTCAAAAGAATATGATGATCTTTCAAAGTAAAGCTTGTACTGAGAAAAGGAACACTGCTCTCAGTTCTGACAATGCTTTCAAACATAGCAAACAACTGCTTGTCTTTACAAAGAAACACATGTGCGTTTGGTACTAAAGCTATTGTGAAATTAATAACGTTCAATAGAATACGATTATCTTTCAAAGTAAAGCTTGTACTGAAAAAAGGAACACTTATCTCAGTTCTAACAATGCTTTGACACGTTGCAAACAACTGCTTGGCTTTACAAAGAAACTCATGTGCTTTTGGTACTAAAGCTTTGTGAAATTAATAAACTTTCAAATGAACGCGATGATATTTCAAAGTAAAGCTTGTACTGAGAAAAGGAACACTGATCTCAGTTCCAACAATGCTTTCACACATAGCAAACAACTGCTTGTCTTTACCAAGAAACACAGGTGCATTTCTTATTAAAGCTTTCTTAAAATCAATAAACTTTCAAAAGAAAGTGCTGACCTTTCAAAGTAAAGCTTGTACTGAGAAAAGGAACACTGATCTCAGTTCTATCAATGCTTTCCCACGTAGCAAAAAACTGGTTGTCTTTACCAAGAAACACATGTCGTTTGGTACTAAAGCTTTCGTGAAATTAATAACTTTCAAAAGAAAACGATTATCTTTCAAAGTAAAGCTTGTCCAGAGAAAAGGAAGATTGATCTGAGTTCTGACAATGCTTTCACACGTAGCAAACAACTCTTTGTCTTTACAATGAAACACATGTTCTTACTTAAGCTTTCGTGAAATTAATAAACTTTCAAAAGAACGCGATTATCTTTCAAAGTAAGACTTGTACTGAGAAAAGGTACACTGATCTCATTTCTAAGCATGCTTTCACACGTAGCACACAACTGCTTGTCTTTACAAAGAAACACATGTGCGTTTGGTACTAAAGCTTTCGAGAAATTAACAACTTTCAAAAGAACTCGATGATCTTTCAAAGTAAAGCTTGTACTGAGAAACGGAACACTGATCTCAGTTCTGACAATGCTTTGACACATAGCAAACAACTGCTTGTCTTTACAAAGAAACACGTGCGTTTCATACTGAAGATTTCGTGAAATTAATAAACTTTCAAAAGAACGTGATTATCTTTCAAAGTAAAGCTTGTACTGAGAAAAAGAACACTGATCTCAGTTGTAACAATGTGGTCACACTTAGCAAACAACTGCTTGTCTTTACAAAGAAACACATGTGCGTTTCTTACTAAAGATTTTGTGAAATTAATAAACTTTCAAAAGAACACGATTTTCTTTCAAAGTAAAGCTTGTACTGAGAAAAGTAACACTGATCTCAGTTCTAACAATGCTTTCACACGTAGCAAACAACTGCTTGTTTTTACAAAGAAACACATATGCGTTTGGTACTAAAGCATTCGTGAAATTTATAACTTTCAAAGAACGCGATTATCTTTCAAAGTAAAGATTGTACTTAGAAAAGGAACACTGATCTCAGTTCTAACAATGCTTTCACACGTAGCAAACTACCACTTGTCTATACCAAGAAACACATGTGCGTTTGGTACTAAAGCTTTCGTGAAATTCATAACCTTTCAAAAGAAGGTGATTATCTATCAAAGTAATGCTTGTACTGAGAGAAGTAACACTGATTTCAGATCTAACAATGCTTTCACACGTGGCAAACCATTGCTTGTCTTCACAAAGAAACACATGTGCGTTTCTTACTAAAGCTTTCGTAAAATTAATAAACTTTCAAAAGAACGCGATTATCTTTCAAAGTAAAGCTTGTACTGAGAAAAGGAACACTGATCTCAGTTCTAACAATGCTTTGACACGTAGCAAACAACGGCTTGGCTTTACAAAGAAACTCATGTGCGTTTGGTACTAAAGCATTATGAAATTAATAAACTTTCAAAAGAACGCGATGATCCTTCAAAGTAAAGCTTGTACTGAGAAAAGGAATACTGATCTCAGTTCCAACAATGCTTTCACACATAGCAAACAACTGCTTGTCTTTACAAAGAAACACTTGTGCGTTTCTTACTGAAGCTTTCATGAAATTAATAAACTTTCAAATGTACATGATTATCTTTCAAAGTAAAGCTTGTACTGAGAAAAGGAACACTGATCTCAGTTCTAAGAATGCTATCACACGAAGCAAACAACTGTTTGTCTTTACAAAGATCACATGTGCGTTTTGAAATAAAGCTTTCGTGAAATTAATAAACTTTCAAGAGAACATGATTATCTATCAAATTAATGCTTGTACTGAGAGAAGGAACTCTGATTTCAGTTCTAACAATGCTTTCACACGTGCCAAACAACTGCTTGACTTTACAAAGAAACAAATGTGCGTTTCTTACTAAAGCTTTGGTAAAATTAATAAACTTTCAAAAGGATGCGTAGATCTTTCAAAGTAAAGCTTGTACTGAGAAAAGGAACACTGATCTCTGTTCTAATACTGCTTCTACACGTTGCAAACAACTGCTTGACTTTACAAAGAAACACATGTGCGTTTGGTGTTAAAGCTATTGTGAAATAATAACTTTCAATAGAATACGATTATCTTTCAAAGTAAAGCTTGTACTGAGAAAAGGAACACTGATCTCAATTCAAACAATGCTTTCACACGTAGCAAACAACTGCTTGTCTTTACAAAGAAACACATGTGCATTTCTTACCAAAGCTTTTTAGAAATTGTGGCGGCGCAAATGAATGTAGACAGATTATATAGATATATACAGCTTTTAAGGAAATAGACTTACAGGACCACAGGTTCCCGTGGAGCACTGGAAAAGCGGAGCAAAAGAAATAGGGCTGCTGGGCTCACTCCCGGCAGATTTATCCATAAACATTAGCCCGAGGCGAACACGCCACCAATGGGTTGGTCTATGTCCCTACAAGAAATTAATAAACAATCAATAGAACGCGATGATCATTCAAAGTAAAGCTTCTACTGAGAAAAGGAACACTGATCTCAGTACTAACAATGCTTTCACATGTAGCAAACAACTGCTTGGCTTTACAAAGAAACACATGTTCGTTTCTTACTAAAGCTTTCGTGAAATTAATAAACTTTCAAAAGAACGCGAGTATCTTTCAAATAAAGCTTGTACTGAGAAAAGGAACACTGATATCAGTTCTGACAATGCTTTCTCACGTAGCAAACAACTGCTTGTCTTTACAAAGAAACTCATGTGCGTTTGGTAATAAAGCTTTGTGAAAGTAATAAACTTTCAAAAGAACGCGATTATCTTTCAAAGTAAAGCTGTACTGAGAAACGGAACAGATTTCAGTTCTGACAATGCTTTCACACGTAGCAAACAACTCCTTCTCTTTACAAAGAAACACATGTTCGTTTCTTACAAAAGTTTTCGTGAAATTAATAAACTTTCAAAAGAATGCATTTATCTTTCAAAGTAAAGCTTGTACTGAGAAAAGGAACACTGATCTCAGTTCTGACAATGCTTTCACACGTAGCAAACAACTCCTTGTCTTTACAAAGAAACACATGTGTGTTTGGTACTAAGGCTAATAGTGAAATTAATAACTTTCAAAAGAATATGATTATCTATCAAAGTAAAGGTTGTACTGAGAAAAGGAACACTGATCTCAATTCTAACCATGCTTTCACACGTAGCAAACAACTGCTAGTCTTTACAAAGAAACTCATGTGCGTTTGGTAATAAAGCTTTGTGAAATTAATAAACTTTCAAAAGAACACGAATATCTTTCAAAGTAATGCTTGTACTGAGAAACGGAACACTGATCTCAGTTCTAACATTGCTTATACACGTAGCAAAAAACTGCTTGTCTTTACAAAGAAACACATGTGCGTTTGGTACTAAAGCTTTCGTGAAATCAGTAACTTTCAAAAGAACACGATTATCTTTCAACGTAATGCTTGTACTGAGAAACAGAAGACTGATCTCAGTTCTAACAATGCTTTCACACATAGCAAACAACTGCTTGTCTTTACAAAGAAACTCATGTGCGTTTGGTATAAAGCTTTGTGAAATTAATAAACTTTCAAAAAAACGCGATTATATTTCAAAGTAAAGGTTGTACTGAGAAAAGTAACATTGATCTCAGTTCTATCAATGCTTTCACACGTAGCAAACAACTGCTTGTCTTTACCAAGAAACACATGTGCGTTTGGTACTAATGCTTTCGTGAAATTGATTGTCTTTCAAAAGAACATTATTATCTTTCAAAGTAAATCTTGTACTGAGAAAAGGAACACTGATCTCAGTTCTAACAATTCTATCACACATAGCATACAACTGCTTGCCTTTACAAAGAAACACATGTGCGTTTCTTACTAAAGCTTATGTGAAATTAATAAACTATCAAAAGAACGCGATGAAATTTCAAAGTAAAGCTTGTACTGAGAAAAGGAACACTGATCTCAGTTCGAATAAGGCTTTCACACTTAGCAAACAACTGCTTGGCTTTACAAAGAAACACATGTTCTTTTCTTACTAAAGCTTTCATGAAATTAATAAACTTTCAAAAGAACGCGATTATCTTTCAAAGTAAAGCTTGTACTGAGAAAAGAACACTGATCTCAGTTCAAACAATGCTTTAACACGTAGCAAACAACTGCTTGTCTTTACAAAGAAACACATGTGCCTTTGGTACTAAAGCTTTCATGAAATTAATAACTTTCAAAAGAACATGATTATCTATGAAAGTAAAGCTTGTACTGAGAAAAGGAACACTGATCTCAGTTCTAACAATGCTTTCAAATGCAGCAAACAACTGCTTGTCTTTACAAAGAAACTCATGTGCGTTTGGTACTAAAGCTTTGTAAAATTAATAAACTTTCAAAAGAACGCGATTATCTTTCAAAGTAAAGCTTGTACTGAGAAAAGGAACACTGATCTCAGTTCTAACAATGCTTTCACACGTACCAAACAACTGCTTGTCTTTACAAAGAAACTCATGTGCGTTTGGTAATAAAGCTTTGGGAAATTAATAAACTTTCAAAAGAACGCGATTATCTTTCAAAGTAAAGCTTGTACTGAGAAAAGGAACACTGATCTCAGTTCTGACAATGCTTTCACACGTAGCAAACAACTCCTTGTCTTTACAAAGAAACACATGTTCGTTTCTTACTAAAGCTTTCGTGAAATTAATAAACTTTCAAGAGAACGCGATTATCTTTCAAAGTAAAGCTTGTACTGAGAAAGGAACACTGATCTCAGTTCTAACAATGCTTCACACGTAGGAAACAACTGCTTTTCTTTACCAAGAAACACATGTGCTTTTGGTACTAATGCTTTTGTGAAATTGATAATTTTCAAAAGAACACGATTATCTTTCAAAGTAATGCTTGTACTGAGAAACGGAACACTGACCTTAGTTCTAACAAGACTTTGACACATAGCAAAATACTGCTTGTCTTTACAAAAAAACACATGTGCGTTTCTTACTAAAGCATTCGTGAAATGAATAAACTTTCAAAACAACGCGATTATCTTTCAAAGTTAAGCTTGTGCTGAGAAAAGGAACACTGATCTCAGTTCTTACAATGCTTTCACACGTAGCAAACTACTGCTTGTCATTACCAAGAAACACATGTGCGTTTGGTACTAATGCTTTCGTGAAATTAATAATCTTTCAAAAGTACAATATTATCATTCAAAGTAAAACTTGTACTGAGAAAAGGAACACTGATCTCAGTTCTAACAATGGTTTCACACGTAGCATATAACTCTTAGTCTTTACAAAGAAACTCATGTGCGTTTGGTACTAAAGCTCTGTGAAATTAATAAACTTTCCAAAGAACGCAATTATCTTTCAAAGTAAGGCTTGTACTGAGAAAAGGAACACTGATCTCAGTTCTAACAATGCTTTCACACGTAGCAAACAACTGCTTGTCTTTACCAAAAAACACATGTGCGTTTGGTACAAATGCTTTCGTGAAATTGATTATCTTTCAAAAGAACATGATTATCTTTCAAAGTAAATCTTGTACTGAGAAAGGAACACTGATCTCAGTTCTAACAATTCACTCACACATAGCATACAACTGCTTGCCTTTACAAAGAAACACATGTGCGTTTCTTACTAAAGCTTATGTGAAATTAATAAACTTTCAAAAGAACGCGATGAAATTTCAAAGTAAAGCTCGTATTGAGAAAAGGAACACTGATCTCAGTTCGAATAATGCTTTCACATGTAGCAAACAACTGCTTGGCTTTACAAAGAAACACATGTTCTTTACTTACTAAAGCTTTCATGAAATTAATAAACTTTCAAAAGAACGCGATTATCTTTCGAAGTGAAGCTTGTTCTGAGAAAAGGAACCCTGATCTCAGTTCTCAAAATGATTTCACATATAGCAAAAAACTGCTTGTCTTTACAAGGAAACACATGTGCGTTTGGTACTGAAGCTTTCATGAAATCAATAACTTTCAAAAGAACGCGATTATCTTTCATAGTAAACCTTGTACTGAGAAAAGGAACACTGATCTCAGTTTTAACAATGCTTTCACAGGTAGCAAACAACTGCTTGGCTTTACAAAGAAACACATATTCGTTTCTTACGAAAGCTTTCGTGAAATTAATAAACTTTCAAAAGAACGTGATTATCTTTCAAAGTAAAGCTTGTACTGAGAAAAGGAACACGGATTTCAGTTCTAATGATGCTTTTACACTTAGCAAACAACTGCTTGTCTTTACAAAGAAACACATGTGCGTTTGGTAGTAAAGCTTTCGTGAAATTAACAACTTTCAAAAGAACGCGATGATCTTTCAAAGTAAAGCTTGTACTGACAAACGGAACACTGATCTCAGTTCTAACAATGCTTTGACACATAGCAAACAACTGCTTGTCTTTACCAAGAAACACATGTGCATTTGGTACTAATGCTTTCGTGAAATTGATAATCTTTCAAAAGAACATGATTATCTTTCAAAGTAAAGCTTTTACTGAGAAAAGGAACACTGACCTCAGTTCTAACAATTCTATCACACATAGCAGACAACTGCTTGTCTTTACAAAGAAACACATGTGCATTTTGTACTAAAACTTTCGTGAAATCAGTAACTTTCAAAAGAACAAGATTATTTTTCAACGTAAAGCTTGCACTGAGAAACGGAAGACTGATCTCAGTTATAACAATGCTTTCACACGTAGCAAACAACTGCTTGTCTTTACCAAGAAACACTTGTGCATTTTGTACTAATGCTTTCCTGAAATTGATAATCTTTGAAAAGAACACGATTATCTTTCAAAGTAAAGGTTGTACTGAGAAAAGGAACACTGATCTCAGTTCTAAAAATTATATCACACATAGCAAACAACTGCTTGCCTTTACAAAGAAACACATGTGCGATTCTTACTAAAGTTTTCGTGAAATTAATAAACTATAAAAGAACGTGATGGAATTTCAAAGTAAAGATTGTACTGAGAAAAGGAACACTGATGTCAGTTCTAACAATGCTTTCACATGTAGCAAACAACTGCTGGGCTTTACAAAGAAACACATGTTCTTTTCTTACTAAGCTTTCATGAAATTAATAAACTTTCAAAAGAACGCGATTATCTTTCAAAGTAAAGCTTGTACTGAGAAAAGAACACTGATCTCATTTCTGACAATGCTTTCACACGTTGCAAACAACTCCTTGTCTTTACAAAGAAACACTTTCGTTTCTTACTAAAGCTTTCGTGAAATCAATAACTTTCAAGGAACGCGATTATCTTTAAAAGTAAAGCTTGTACTGAGAAAAGGAACACTCATCTCAGTTCTAACAATGCTTTCACACGTACCAAACAACTGCTTGTCTATACCAAGAAAAACATGGGCGTTTGGTACTAATGCTTTCGTGAAATTGATAATCTTTCAAAACAACGCGATTATCTTTCAAAGTAAAGGTTGTACTGAGAAAAGGAACACTGATCTCAGTTCTAACAATGCTTTCACACGTACCAAACAACTGCTTGTCTTTACAAAGAAACTCATGTGCGTTTGGTAATAAAGCTTTGGGAAATTAATAAACTTTCAAAAGAACGCGATTATCTTTCAAAGTAAAGCTTGTACTGAGAAAAGGAACACTGATCTCAGTTCTGACAATGCTTTCACACGTAGCAAACAACTCCTTGTCTTTACAAAGAAACACATGTTCGTTTCTTACTAAAGCTTTCGTGAAATTAATAAACTTTCAAGAGAACGCGATTATCTTTCAAAGTAAAGCTTGTACTGAGAAAGGAACACTGATCTCAGTTCTAACAATGCTTCACACGTAGGAAACAACTGCTTTTCTTTACCAAGAAACACATGTGCTTTTGGTACTAATGCTTTTGTGAAATTGATAATTTTCAAAAGAACACGATTATCTTTCAAAGTAATGCTTGTACTGAGAAACGGAACACTGACCTTAGTTCTAACAAGACTTTGACACATAGCAAAATACTGCTTGTCTTTACAAAAAAACACATGTGCGTTTCTTACTAAAGCATTCGTGAAATGAATAAACTTTCAAAACAACGCGATTATCTTTCAAAGTTAAGCTTGTGCTGAGAAAAGGAACACTGATCTCAGTTCTTACAATGCTTTCACACGTAGCAAACTACTGCTTGTCATTACCAAGAAACACATGTGCGTTTGGTACTAATGCTTTCGTGAAATTAATAATCTTTCAAAAGTACAATATTATCATTCAAAGTAAAACTTGTACTGAGAAAAGGAACACTGATCTCAGTTCTAACAATGGTTTCACACGTAGCATATAACTCTTAGTCTTTACAAAGAAACTCATGTGCGTTTGGTACTAAAGCTCTGTGAAATTAATAAACTTTCCAAAGAACGCAATTATCTTTCAAAGTAAGGCTTGTACTGAGAAAAGGAACACTGATCTCAGTTCTAACAATGCTTTCACACGTAGCAAACAACTGCTTGTCTTTACCAAAAAACACATGTGCGTTTGGTACAAATGCTTTCGTGAAATTGATTATCTTTCAAAAGAACATGATTATCTTTCAAAGTAAATCTTGTACTGAGAAAGGAACACTGATCTCAGTTCTAACAATTCACTCACACATAGCATACAACTGCTTGCCTTTACAAAGAAACACATGTGCGTTTCTTACTAAAGCTTATGTGAAATTAATAAACTTTCAAAAGAACGCGATGAAATTTCAAAGTAAAGCTCGTATTGAGAAAAGGAACACTGATCTCAGTTCGAATAATGCTTTCACATGTAGCAAACAACTGCTTGGCTTTACAAAGAAACACATGTTCTTTACTTACTAAAGCTTTCATGAAATTAATAAACTTTCAAAAGAACGCGATTATCTTTCGAAGTGAAGCTTGTTCTGAGAAAAGGAACCCTGATCTCAGTTCTCAAAATGATTTCACATATAGCAAAAAACTGCTTGTCTTTACAAGGAAACACATGTGCGTTTGGTACTGAAGCTTTCATGAAATCAATAACTTTCAAAAGAACGCGATTATCTTTCATAGTAAACCTTGTACTGAGAAAAGGAACACTGATCTCAGTTTTAACAATGCTTTCACAGGTAGCAAACAACTGCTTGGCTTTACAAAGAAACACATATTCGTTTCTTACGAAAGCTTTCGTGAAATTAATAAACTTTCAAAAGAACGTGATTATCTTTCAAAGTAAAGCTTGTACTGAGAAAAGGAACACGGATTTCAGTTCTAATGATGCTTTTACACTTAGCAAACAACTGCTTGTCTTTACAAAGAAACACATGTGCGTTTGGTAGTAAAGCTTTCGTGAAATTAACAACTTTCAAAAGAACGCGATGATCTTTCAAAGTAAAGCTTGTACTGACAAACGGAACACTGATCTCAGTTCTAACAATGCTTTGACACATAGCAAACAACTGCTTGTCTTTACCAAGAAACACATGTGCATTTGGTACTAATGCTTTCGTGAAATTGATAATCTTTCAAAAGAACATGATTATCTTTCAAAGTAAAGCTTTTACTGAGAAAAGGAACACTGACCTCAGTTCTAACAATTCTATCACACATAGCAGACAACTGCTTGTCTTTACAAAGAAACACATGTGCATTTTGTACTAAAACTTTCGTGAAATCAGTAACTTTCAAAAGAACAAGATTATTTTTCAACGTAAAGCTTGCACTGAGAAACGGAAGACTGATCTCAGTTATAACAATGCTTTCACACGTAGCAAACAACTGCTTGTCTTTACCAAGAAACACTTGTGCATTTTGTACTAATGCTTTCCTGAAATTGATAATCTTTGAAAAGAACACGATTATCTTTCAAAGTAAAGGTTGTACTGAGAAAAGGAACACTGATCTCAGTTCTAAAAATTATATCACACATAGCAAACAACTGCTTGCCTTTACAAAGAAACACATGTGCGATTCTTACTAAAGTTTTCGTGAAATTAATAAACTATAAAAGAACGTGATGGAATTTCAAAGTAAAGATTGTACTGAGAAAAGGAACACTGATGTCAGTTCTAACAATGCTTTCACATGTAGCAAACAACTGCTGGGCTTTACAAAGAAACACATGTTCTTTTCTTACTAAGCTTTCATGAAATTAATAAACTTTCAAAAGAACGCGATTATCTTTCAAAGTAAAGCTTGTACTGAGAAAAGAACACTGATCTCATTTCTGACAATGCTTTCACACGTTGCAAACAACTCCTTGTCTTTACAAAGAAACACTTTCGTTTCTTACTAAAGCTTTCGTGAAATCAATAACTTTCAAGGAACGCGATTATCTTTAAAAGTAAAGCTTGTACTGAGAAAAGGAACACTCATCTCAGTTCTAACAATGCTTTCACACGTACCAAACAACTGCTTGTCTATACCAAGAAAAACATGGGCGTTTGGTACTAATGCTTTCGTGAAATTGATAATCTTTCAAAACAACGCGATTATCTTTCAAAGTAAAGGTTGTACTGAGAAAAGGAACACTGATCTCAGTTCTAACAATGCTTTCACACGTAGGAAACAACTGCTTGTCTTTACAAAGAAGCTCATGTGCATTTGGTACTAAAGCTTTGTGAAATTAATAAACTTTCAAAAGAACGCGATTATCTTTCAAAGTAAAGCTTGTACTGAGAAAATGAACACTGATCTCAGTTATGACAATGTTTTTACACGTAGCAAACAACTCCTTGTCTTTACAAAGAAACACATGTTCGTTTCTTACTAAAGCTTTCGTGAAATTAATAAACTTGCAAAGAACGCATTTATCTTTCGAAGTAAAGCTTGTACTTAAAAGGAACACTAATCTCAGTTCTAATAATGCTTTCACAAGTAGCAAACAACCTCTTGTCTTTAAAGAGAAACATATGTGCGTTTGTTACTAAAGCTTTCGTGAAATCAATAACTTTCAAGGAACGTGATTATCTTTAAAAGTAAAGCTTGTACTGAGAAAAGGAACACTGATCTCAGTTCTAACAATGCTTTCACACGTAGCAAACAACTGCTTGTCTTTACAAAGAAACACATGTGTGTTTGGTACTAAAGCTTTCGTGAAATTAATAACTATCAAAAGAACATGATTATCTTTGAAAGTAAAGCTTGTACTGAGAAAAGGACCACTGATCTCAGTTCTAACAATGCTTTCATATGCAGCAAACAACTGCTTGTCTTTATAAAGAAACTCATGTGCGTTTGGTAATAAAGCTTTGTGAAATTAATAAACTTTCAAATGAACGCGATTATATTTCAAAGTAAAGCTTGTACTGAGAAAAGGAACACTGATCTCAGTTCTCACAATGCTTTCACACATAGCAAACAACTGCTTGTCTCTACAAAGAAACATATGTGCGTTTGGTACTAAAGCATTCTTGAAATTAATAAACTTTCAAATGAACGCGATTATCTTTCAAAGTAATGCTTGTATTGAGAAAAGGATCACTGATCTCAGTTCTAACAATCCTTTCACATGTAGGAAACAACTGCTTGTCTTTACACAGAAACACATGTGCGTTTCTTACTAAAGCTTTTGTGAAATTAACAATGTTGCAAAAGAACCCGATTATCTTTCAAAGTAAAGCTTGTACTGAGAAAAGGAAAACTGATGTCAGTTCTAAGAATGCTTTCACACGTAGCAAACAGCGGTTTTCTTTAGAAAGAAACACATCTGCGTTTCTTACTAAAGCTTTCGTGAAATTTATAAACTTTCAAAAGAACGCGATTATCTCTCAAGGTAAAGCTTGTACTGAGAAAAGGAACACTGATCTCAGTTTTAACAGTGCTTTCACACCTAGCATACAACTCTTACCTTTACAAATGAACACCTGTACGTTTCTTACTAAAGCATTCGTAAAAGTAATACACTTTCAAAAGAACGCATTTATCTTTCAAAGTAAAGCTTGTACTGAGAAATGGAACACAGATCTCAGTTCTAACAATGCTTTCACACATAGCAAACAACTGCTTGTCTTTACAAAGAAACACATGTGCGTTTCTTACTAAAGCTATCGTGAAATTAAAAACTTTCAAAAGAACGCGATTTCCTTTCAAAGTAAACTTGTACTGAAAAAAGGAACACTGATCTCAGTTCTAACAATGTTTCACACAGAGCAAACAACTGCTTTTCTTTACAAAGAAACACATGTGAGTTTCTTACTAAAGCTTTCCTGAAATTAATAAACTTTCAAAAGAACACGATTATCTTTCAAAGTAAACCTTGTACTGAGAAAAGGAACACTGATCTCAATTCTAACAATGCTTTCAAACGTAGCAAACTACTGCTTGTCTTTACAAATAAACACATGTGCATTTCTTACTAAAGCTTTCGTGAAATTAATAAAGTATAAAAAGAACGCGATTATCTTTCTAAGTACAGCTTGTACTGAGAAAAGGAACACTGATCTCAGTTCTAACAATGCTTTCACATATAGCAAACAACTGCTTGTCTTTACAAAGAAACACATGAGCGTTTCTTACTACAGCTTTCATGTAATTAATAAACTTTCCAAAGAACGCCATTTTTTTCAAAGTAAACTTGTACTGAAAAAAGGAACACTGATCTCAGTTCGAACAGTGTTTCACACATAGCAAACAACTGCTTGTCTTTACAAAGAAACGCATGTGCGGTTTTTACTAAAGCTTTTATGAAATTAATAAACTTTCAAAAGAATGCGATTATCTTTCAAATAAAGCTTGTACTGAGAAAAGGAACACTGATCTCAGTTCTAACAATTCTTTCTCACATAGCAAACAACTGCTTGTCTTTACTCAGAAACAAATGTGCGTTTCATAGTAAAGCTTTCGTGAAATTAATAAACTTTCAAAGAACGCAATTATCTTTCAAACTAAAGCTTGCACTGATAAAAAGAACACTGATCTCAGTTCTAACAATGCTTTCACACGTAGCAAACTGCTTGTCTTTACAAAGAAACACATATGTGTTTGGTACTGGAGCTTTCTTGAAATTAATAAACTTTCAAAAGAACGCAATTATCTTTCAAAGTAAAGCTTGTACTGAGAAAAGGAACAATGATCTCAGTTCTAACAATGCTTTCATATTTAGCAAACAACTGCTTGTCTTCACATAGAAACACATGTGAGTTTCTTACTAAAGCTTTCGAGAAATAAATAAACTTTCAAAAGAACGTGATTATCTTTCAAAGTAAGGCTTGTGCTGAGAAAAGGAACACTGATCTCAGTTCTAACAATGCTTTCACACGTAGCAAACAACTGCTTGTCTTTACAAAGAAAGACATGTGCGTTTCTTACTAAAGCTTTCGTGAAATTAATAAACTTTCAAAGGAACGCAATTATCTTTCAAAGTAAAGCTTGTGCTGAGAAAAGCACCCCTGATCTCAATTCTAACAATAACTTGACATGTCGCAAAAAAGTACTTCTCTTCACAGAGAAAAATTTTGCGTTTCTTAATAAAGCTTTTCATAAATGAATGCACTTTCAAAAGAATGTGATTATCTTTCAAAGTAAAGCTTTTACGGAGAAATGGTACACTGATCTCACTTCTAACAATACTTTGACACGTCGCAACCAACTTCTTCTCTTTACTAAGAAACACATGTTTGTTTCTAACTAAAGCTTTTCAGAAATGAATTCACTTTTCAAAGAACATGATTATCTTTCAAAGTAAAGCTTCTCCAGAGAAAATGAATATTGATCTCACTTCAAAAATACTTTGACAAGTCGCAAACAAGTGCTTCTCCTTTTTTTTTCTTTTCTTTTTTTTTTTTGGTTTTTCGAGACAAGGTTTCTCTGTGGTTTTGGAGCCTGTCCTGGAACTAGCTCTTGTAGACCAGGCTGGTCTCGAACTCACAGAGATCCGCCTGCCTCTGCCTCCCGAGTGCTGGGATTAAAGGCGTGCGCCACCACCGCCCGGCTAGTGCTTCTCCTTTTCAAGAAACACATGTGTCTTTCTTACTAAAACATTTTAAGAAATGAATATACTTTCAAATGAACGTGATTATCTTTCAAATTAAAGCTTGTACAGAGAAAAGGAACACTGATTTCACTTCGAACAGTCATTTTACATGGCGCAAACAACTGCTTCTCTTTAGAGAGAAACACGTGCGTTTCTTACTAAAGCTTTTAAAGAAATGGAAACCCTTTCAAAAGAATGTGCTTATCTTTCAAAGTAAAGCTTGTACAGTGACAAGTAACACTGATCTCCATTCTAACAATACTTTGATATGTAGCAAACATCGGCTTCTCTTTACCAAGAAACACATATACATTTCTTACTAAAGCTTTTCTTGAAATACGCTTTCAAAAGAACATGATTATCTTTCAATCTAAAGGTTGTACAGAAAAAAGGAATACTGATCTCACGTCTAACAATATTTTGAAATGTTGCAAACAACTGCTTCACATTACCAAGAAACACATGTGCATTTCCAACCAAGGCTTTTCAAGAAATGATTACATTTTCAAAGGAACATGATTATCTTTCAAAGTAAAGCTTCTACAGAGAAAAGGAACACTGATCTTACTTCTAACAATACTTTGACATGTTGCAAACAACTGCTTCTCCTTACCAAGAAACACATGTCTGTTTTTAACTAAAGCTTTTCAAGAAATGAATATACTTTAAAAAGAATGTGATCATCTTTCAAAGTAAAGTTTGTACAGAGAAAAGGAACAATGATCTCACATCTAACAGTAATTTGACATGTTGCAAACAACTGCTTCTCTTACAGATAAACACTTGTGAGATTCTTACTAAAGCTATTTATGAAATGAATACACTTTCAAAACAATGTGATTATCTTTCAAATTAAAGCTTCTACAGAGAAAAGGAATACTGATCTCAGTTCTAAGAATACTTTGACATGTCGCAAACTACTGCTTCTCTTTACCAAGGAACACATGTGCGTTTCCAACAAAAGCTTTTCAAGAAATGAATACATTTTCAAAAGAACTTGATTATCTTTCAAAGCAAAGATTCTACAGAGTAAAGGAACACTGATCTAACTTCTAACAATACTTTGACATGTCACAAACAATGGCTTCTCTTTACAGAGAAACACTTGTGTGTTTCTTACTTAAGCTATTTATGAAATGAATACACTTTCAAAGAATGTGATTATCTTTCAAAGTAAAGCTTCTACAGAGAAATGAATACTGATCACACTTCTAACAAGACTTTGACATGTCAGAAACAACTGCTTCTCTTTATCAAGACACACATGAGCATTATTACTAAAGCATTTCTAGAAATGAATACACTTTCAAAAGAACGTGACTATATTTCAAAATAAAGCTTCCACAGAGAAAATGAACACTGATCTCACTTCTAACAGTAATTTGACATGTCGAAAAGAAGTGCTTTTCTTTACAGAGAAACACATGTACATTTCTTACTAAAGCTTATCATGAAATGAATACACTTTCAAAAGAATATGATTATACTTCAAAGCAAAGCTTCTACAGAGAAAAGGAACACTGATCTCACTTCTAAAAATACTTGACATGTCGGAAAAAACTGCTTCTCTTTACAGAGAAACACATATGCGTTTCTTCCTAATGCTTTTCATGAAATGAATACACTTTGAAAAGAATGTGATTATCTTTCAAAGTAAAGCTTTTACAGAGAAAGGAACACTGATCTCTCTTCTAAAAATACTTTGACATGATGCATAATACGGCCTTTCTTTACAGAGAAACAACTGTGCGTTTCTTACTAAAGTTATATATGAAACTAATACACTTTCAAAAAACGTGATTATCTTTCAAAATAAAGCTTTGACAGAGAAAAGGAAAACTGATCTCACTTCTAATAGATATTTGACAGTTGCAAACATCTGCTTCTTTACAGAGAAACTCATGTGTGTTTCATACTAAAACTTTTTAAGAAATGAATACACATTCAAAAGAACGTGATTATCATTCAAAGCAAAGCTTCTACAGAGGATGGAACACTGATCTCACTTCTAACAAGACTTTGACATTTAGGAAACAATTGAATCTCTTTACCAAGTAACACGTGTGTTTCTTACTAAAGCTAATCCTGAAATGAATACACTTTCAAAGGAATGTGATTATCTTTCAAAGTAAAGCTTCTACACAGAAAGGAACACTGATCTCTCTTCTAACAATACTTTGACATGTCGCAAAAAATGGCCTCTCTTTAGAGAAACACATGTGCGTTTCTTACTAAAGCTATTTATGAAATGAACACCCTTTCAAAAGAATGTGATTTTCTTTCAAAGTAAACCTGCTACAGAGAAAAGGAATACTGATTTCACTTCAAACAATACTTTGAATGTAGTAAACAACTGCTTCTCCTTACCAAGATACACATGTGTGTTTCATGCTAAAGCTTTTCAAGAAATGAATACACTTTCAAAAGAATGTGAATATCTTTCAAAGTAAAGCTTGTACAGAGAAAAGGAATACGGATCTCACTTCTACCAATACTTTAACATGTTCCAAAGAACTGCTTCTCTTTACAGAAAAACACATGTGCTTTTCTTACAAAAGCATTTCATGAAATAAATACACATTCAAAAGAACGTTATTATCTTTCAAAGTAAAACTTCTGCAGAGAAAAGGAAAACTAATCTCACTTCTAACAGTAATTTGACATGTCGCAAACATCTGCTTCTCTTTACAGAGAAACACATGTGCGTTTCTTACTAAAGCTTTTCAAGATATGAATACACTTTCAAAAGAACATGTTTATATTTCAAAACAAAGATTCTACAGAGAAAAGGAACACTGATCTCACTTCTAACAATACTTTGACATGTCGTAAACAATGGCTTCTCTTTACAAGGAACAGTTGTGCGTTTCTTACTTAAGTTATTTATGAAATGAATACACTTTCAAAGAATGTGATTATCTTTCAAAGTAAAGTTTCTAAAGAGAAATGAATACTGATCTCACTTCTAACAAGGCTTTGACATGTCAGAAACAACTGCCTTTCCTTACCAAGAAACACATGTGTGTTATTACTAAAGCATTTAAAGAAATAAATACACTTTCAAAAGAACGTGATTATATTTCAAATTAAAGCTTGCACACAGAAAATGACTACTGATCTCACTTCTAACAATACTTTGACATGTCGAAAACAACTGCTTCTCCTTACAGAGAAACACATGTGTGTTTCTTACAAAAGTATTTCATGAAATAAATGCACTTTCAAAAAAACGTGATTATCTTCCAAAGTAAAGCTTCTATAGAGAAAAGGAACACTGATCTCACTTCTCAAAAGACTTTGACATGTAGCAAAAACTGCTTCTCTTTACCAAGAAACACATGTGTTTCTTAATAAAGCTTTTCAAGAGATGAATACACTTTCAAAAGAACGTGATTATATTTCAAAGCAAAACTTCTACAGAGAAAAGTAACACTGATCTCACTTCTAACAGTAATTTGCCATGTTGCAAACAACTGCTTTTCTTTACAAAGAAACACTTTTGCGTTTCTTACTAAAGCTATTTTTGAAATGAACTCTTTCAAAACAATGTGATTATCTTCCAAAGTAAAGCTTCTACAGAGAAAAGGAAAACTGATCTCACTTCAAACAGTAATAGATATGTCGGAAAAATCTGCTTCTCTATAAGGAGAAGCACATGTGCATTTCTTAATAAAGCTTTTCCTAAAATGAATACACTTTAAAAAGAACGTGATTATATTTAAAAGCAAAGATTCTACAGAGAAAAGGAACACGGATCTCACTTCTAACAAGCCTTTGACATGTCACAAAGAACTGCTTTGCTTTACAGAAAAAGACATGTGCGTTTCTTACTAAAGCATTTCAAGAAATGAATACACTTTCAAAAGAATGTGATTATCTTTCAAATAAAGCTTCTACAGAGAAAAGGAATACTGATCTCACTTCAAACAATACTTTGACATGTCGCAAACAATTGCTTCTCTTTAACAAGATACACGTGGGTTTCTTAGTAAAGCTTTTCAAGAAATGAATACACTTTCAAAAGAACGTGATTATATTTCAAAGCATAGCTTCTACAGAGAAAAGGAACACTGATCTCACTTCTAACAGTAATTTGACATGTCGCAAACAACTTTTCTTTACACAGAAAGACGTGTGTTTCTTACTAAAGCTATTTATAAAATGAATACACTTTCCAAAGAATGTGACTTTCTTTCAAAGTAAAGCTTCTACGGAGAAAAGGAACATTGATATCACTTCTAACAATAATTTGACACGTCGCAAACAACTGCTTCTCTTTACAGGGAAACACATGTGTGTTTCTTCCTAAAGCTTTTCATGAAATGAATACACTTTGAAATAAATGTGATTATCTTTCAAAGTAAAGCTTCTACAGAGAAAGGAACACTTATCTCTCTTCCAAAAATACTTTGACATGTCGCAAAAAATGGCTTTTCTTTACAGAGAAACAGTTGTGCGTTTCTTACTAAAGCTATTTTTGAAATGAATACACTTTCAAAACAATGAGATTATCTTTCAAAGTAAAGCTTGTAGAGAGAAAAGAAAACTGTTCTCATTTTTAACAGTAATTTGACATGTCACAAACAACTGCTTTTCTTTAGAGAGAAATACATGTATGTTTCTTACTAAAGATTTTCAAGAAATGTATACACTTTCAAAAGAACGTGATTATCTTTCAAATTAAAGCTTGTACAGAGAAAAGGAATATTGATCTCACTTCAAACAATATTTTGACATGTCCCAAACAACTGCTTCTCCTAACCAAGTAACACATGTGCTTTGCTTACTAAAGTTTTAAAGAAATGAATA
>NW_026646886.1:0-135673 GCF_950005125.1 Chionomys nivalis | reverse complement strand
GCAGCTGGTCGCAGGAGAACGCGGATACATGGAGGCTGGGATCAGTGCCCGCGCCACCCACCCCTGGCCACGGATGCTAGGGAGAAGGTCCACCACTCTCGCCTGACCCGGGTCCTGTATCTCGCGCGTGGCCGCAGGCAACCGAGGCAGAGAGGCCATTGCGCGCGACCGCTCCTCAGGCCCAGACTTCCCTCAACTAAGTTGAGCCCTCACCGGTCGGCTCCCCAGGCTCACCGGCAGCCAAGTCCGAGCAGCTTCACGCTTAGGCGGTGACCGACGATAGGCGGCAGCTCTTTAAGGCGGCTGGGGAGAGGTCGAGGCTCCGCGGTGTTGAAGGAGCCCGGGCCCGCGGCGGACTGCAGCAGAGGCGGAGCCCCGGCCCGCGGCGGAAGGCAGCAGCGGATCCTCAGCCTGCGCGGACAGAAGCGGCAGACCACTGGCCTGCTCAGTTAAATCAAGTAGGTTTTTGGGGGGCCTGGCCTGTAGAGAGGGAGGCCTTTTATTGGCGAGGTCCAAGGGCGAACGAGGAGCCGCGTCCTGTCCCTGAAGACCCTCCTGAGTGGGGAGAGTGTTCTGGGCCTGCGCCCGGACACAGGAAATGGAGCGGGAGCATTCTCAGACCCCCTTCACCCCCCTGGTAGGCCTGCAAAGGCTGATACCCTCTGCAGGGGCTGCTCCTCCTCTGCTGCGACCTCTCTATTTCTGGCACATCCCAGCTTGTGCCCAGGGCCCTCTTCCACTCCGCCTCACTTCTGAGGGGCTGCCAGATCACCCAGTATAGCCTGTTTGGGCACTGGGTCGGGAGCTCAGGGCAGAGGACAGTGGGAGTTTCTCTGTCTTGGTGGCTGGCCTACAAAGGGGTAGGCCTTTTGTGGATGAGGTCCTGGGCAAACGGGGAGCCTGGTCCTGGTCCTGAAGATCCTTCTGAGTGGTGAGAGCGATCTTGGCCCACGGCTGGAGCCAGGAAACGGAGCCAGGGCACTTTGTAAGCGGGGCCCTTGGTCAGCAGGGAAACCTGTTCTTGACTTAAAAGACCCATTAGATAGCATTGTTAGGAGGAGATGGGCAGGCGCCAAGGCAAGAATTCACCCAACAATATGAAAAACAACATGGAAACACCAGAACCCAATGATCTTACAACACAAGGACTTGAACACCCTAACAAAGAAGAAGTGGAAAAAAATTGACTTTATGAAAGCAATAGAGTCCCTGAAACAACATGTAAAAAACACCCTTATAGAAATGGATGAGAAGTATAACAAAAAGTTTGATGAAATGAGTAAATACGTAAATGATGCCCTGGGAAACCAAGAGAAAAACGATCAAACAGGTAATGGAAACAGTTCAAGAATTGAAAACGGAAATTGAAGCAAGGAAGAAAACACAAAATGAGGACCAGTTGGATATAGAAAATCTAGGTCAACGAGCAGAGGCTACAGAAACAAGCATAATCAACAGACTACAAAGGATGGAAGAAAGAATCTCAGATTCTGAAGACAACATAGAGAAAATAAACGCACTGATCAAAGAAAACAGCAAAACCAACAAGGTTTCGTCGCAAAACATTCAGGAAATATGGGACACAATAAAAAGACCAAACCTAAGAATAATAGGGATACAAGAAGGAGAAGAGTCACAACTCAAAGGTCCAGAAAATATTTTTCACAAAATTATAGAAGAAAACTTTCCCAACATAAAGAAAGATATTCCTTTGAATATTCAAGAAGCATACAGATCACCAAACAGACTGGATCAAAGAAAAACATCCCCTCCCCATATTATAATCAAAACACAAAATATACAGATTAAAGAAAGAATATTAAGAGCTGCAAAGGAAAAAGGGCAAGTTACTTATAAAGGTAAACCGATCAGACTTACACCTGACTTCTCTATGGAAACCATGAAAGCCAGAAGGTCCTGGATAGAGGTACTGCAGAAACTAAGAGACCATGGATGCAAACCCAAACTACTATACCCAGCCAAGCTATCGTTCACTATCAATGGAGAAAACAAGACATTCCAGGATAAGAACAAATTTAAACAATACGTAGCCACAAATCCAGCCCTACAGAAAGTAATAGAAGGAAAATCACAACACAAGGAATCCAACATAGCCAACACTGCCTACAATAACTTAGGCATCTAGTGACCCTTCACCAGCACGACTCAAAGAAGGGAGACACACAAACTCTACTACCAAAAACAATAGGAATAACCAGAGTAAAAAACCACTGGTCATTAATATCACTTAATATTAATGGTCTCAATTCACCTATAAAAAGACACAGACTAAAAGATTGGATACGAAAACAGGATCCAACATTCTGCTGTTTGCAAGAAACACATCTCAACCACAAAGACAGGCATCTACTCAGACTAAAGGGATGGGAAAAGGTTTTTCAAGCAAATGGTCCTAAGAAAAAAGCAGGTGTGGCCATACTAATTTCTAACAAAACGGACTTCAAACTAAAATCAATCAGAAGAGATCGAGATGGACACTTTATACTCATAACAGGAACAATTCATCAGGATGAAGTCTCAATCCTGAATATCTACACCCCTAATATAAAAGCACCCACTTATGTAAAAGAAATATTACTAAAACTCAAGGCAGACATCAAACCACACACACTAGTAGTAGGAGACTTCAACACACCTCTCTAACCAATGGACAGGTCAATCAGACAGAAACCTAATAGAGACTTAAGAGAATTGTTGGACGTAATGAAGCAAATGGACTTAACCGACATCTATAGAATACTCCACCCAAATAGGAAAGAATATACCTTCTTCTCTGCAGCTCATGGAACCTTCTCGAAAATTGACCACATACTGGGTAACAAAGGAAACCTCCACAGATACAAAAAAATATCAGTGTCCTCCTGTGTCTTATCAGATCACCACGGATTAAAGTTAGAGGGCAACAACAATGCTACCCCCAAAAAGCCTACAAACTCATGGAAACTGAACAGTCAACTACTGAACCACACCTGGGTCAAGGAAGAAATTAAGAAAGAAATTAAAGTCTTCCTTGAATTTAATGAAAATAAAGAGACAACATACTCAAACCTATGGGACACGATGAAAGCTGTGCTCAGAGGAAAGTTCATAGCACTAAGTGCCCACTTAAAGAAAACGGAGAAAGCGTACATTGGGGACTTAACAGCACACCTGAAAACTCTAAAAAAAAAAAGAAGCAGAAGCACCCAGGAGTAGTACAAGACTGGAAATAATCGAACTGAGGGCGGAAATCAACAAAATAGAAACACAGAAAACAGTCCAAAGAATCAATGAAACAAAAAGTTGGTTCTTAGAGAAAAATCAACAAAATCGACAAACCTCTTTCCAAACTAATTAAATGACAGAGAGAGAACACGCAAATAAATAAGATCAGAAATGAAGAGGGGGACATAACCACAGACACAGAGGAAATTCAGACAATCATTAGATCTTACTACAAAAGCCTGTATGCCACAAAACTGGAAAATGCAAAAGAAATGGACATATTTTTAGATAAGGACCATATACCAAAGCGAAACCAAGAACAGGTGAACGAGCTAAATAGACCGGTTAGTTGCAAAGAATTAGAAATGGTTATCAAAAATCTCCCTTCCAAAAAAAGCCCAGGACCAGATGGTTTCAATGCAGAATTCTACCAGACCTTCCAAGAAGAGCTAATACCTATACTTCTTAATGTATTTCACAATATAGAAACAGAAGAGTCATTGCCAAATTCCTTTTATGAAGCTACAGTTACCCTGATACCAAAACCACACAAAGACCCAACCAAGAAAGAGAATGACAGGCCTATCTCACTCATGAACATCGATGCAAAAATCCTCAATAAAATACTGGCAAACCGAATCCAAGAACACATCAGAAAAATTATCCATTATGATCAAGTAGGCTTCATCCCAGAGATGCAGGGCTGGTTCAACATACGCAAATCTATCAATGTAATCCACCATATAAATAAACTGAAAGAAAAAAACCATATGATCATTTCATTAGATGCTGAAAAAGCATTCGACAAAATTCAACACCCCTTTATGATGAAGGTCTTGGAGAGATTAGGGATAAAAGGATCATACCTAAATATAATAAAAGCTATTTACAGCAAGCCGACAGCCAACATTAAATTAAACGGAGAAAAACTCAAAGCCATCCCACTAAAATCAGGAACACGACAAGGATGTCCACTCTCTCCATACCTCTTCAATATAGTGCTTGAAGTTCTAGCAATAGCAATAAGACAACATAAGGGGATCAAGGGGATCCATATTGGAAAGGAAGAAGTTAAGCTTTCATTATTTGCAGATGATATGATAGTATACATAAGCGACCCCAAAAACTCTACCAAAGAACTCCTACAGCTGATAAACACCTTTGGTAATGTGGCAGGTTACAAAATCAACTCCAAAAAATCAGTTGCCTTCCTATACACTAAGGATAAGGAAGCAGAGAGGGAAATCAGAGAAGCATCACCTTTCACGATAGCCACAAATAGCATAAAATACCTTGGGGTAACTCTGACCAAGGAAGTGAAAGATCTATTTGGCAAGAACTTTAAGGCTTTGAAGAAAGAAATTGAAGAGGACACCAGAAAATGGAAGGACCTCCCTTGCTCTTGGATTGGGAGGATCAACATAGTAAAAATGGCAATTCTACCAAAAGCAATCTATAGATTCAACGCAATCCCCATCAAAATCCCATCAAAATTCTTCACAGATCTGGAAAAGACAATAATCAACTTTATATGGAAAAACAAAAAACCCAGGATAGCCAAAACAATCTTATACAATAAAGGATTGTCTGGGGGCATTACCATCCCTGACTTCAAACTCTATTACAGAGCTACAGTATTGAAAACAGCTTGGTATTGGCATAGAAACAGAGAAGTCGACCAATGGAATCGAATAGAAGACACTAGCTTTAACCCACAAACCTATGAACACCTGATTTTTGATAAAGGAGATAAAAGTATTCAATGGAAGAAAGAAAGCATCTTTAACAAATGGTGCTGGCAAAACTGGATGTCAGCCTGTAGAAGAATAAAAATAGATCCATATCTATCACCATACTCAAAACTCAAATCCAAATGGATTAAAGACCTCAATATCAGTCCGAACACACTGAACCTGACAGAAGAGAAAGTGGGAAGTACTCTACAACACATGGGCACAGGAGAACACTTCCTACATACAACCCCAGCAGCACAGACATTAAGGGCATCATTGAATAAATGGGACCTCCTGAGACTGAGAAGCTTCTGTAAAGCAAAGGACACTGTCACTAAGACAAAAAGGCAACCCACTGACTGGGAGAAGATCTTCACCAACCCCGCAACAGACAAAGGTCTGATCTCCAAAATATATAGAGAACTCAAGAAAGTAGACCGTAAAGGGCTAATCAACCCAATTAAAAAATGGGGCACTGAACTGAACAGAGAATTCTCAACAGAAGAAGAGCGAACGGCCAAAAGACATTTAAGGTCATGCTCAACTTCCCTAGCGATCAGGGAAATGCAAATCAAGACAACTTTAAGATACCATCTTACACCTGTCAGAATGGCTAAAATAAAAAACACCAATGATAGCCATTGCTGGAGAGGTTGTGGAGAAAGGGGTATACTCATCCATTGCTGGTGGGAATGCAAACTTGTGCAACCACTTTGGAAAACAGTGTGGCGGTTTCTCAGGAATTTCGGGATCCACCTACCCCTGGACCCAGCAATACCACTCTTGGGAATATATCCAAGAAATGCCCTATCATACGACAAAAGTATATGCTCAACTATGTTCATAGCAGCATTGTTTGTAATAGCCAGAACCTGGAAAAACAACCTAGATGCCCTTCAATGGAAGAATGGATGAAGAAAGTATGGAATATATACATATTAGAGTACTACTCAGCAGTAAAAAACAATGACTTCCTGAATTTTGCAGGCAAATGGACAGAAATAGAAAACACTATCCTGAGCGAGGTGAGCCAGACCCAAAAAGAGGAACATGGGATGTACTCACTCATATTTGGTTTCTAGCCATGAATAGGGGACGTTGAGCCTATTATGCGTGGTCCTAGAGAAGCTAATTAAGAAGGTGAACCCAAAGAAAAACATTTAGGCGATGAAAGGAGACAGAGACAAAGACCCACATTGGAGCACCGGACTGAAATCTCAAGGTCCAAATCATGAGCAGGAGACAGAGCACGAGCAAGGAACTTAGGACCGCGAGGGGTGCACCCACACACTGAGACAATGGGGATGTTCTATCACGAACTCACCAAGGCCAGCTGGCCTGGGTCTGAAAAAGCATGGGATAAAACCGGACTTGCTGAACATAATGGACAATGAGGACTACTGAGAACTCAAGAACAATGGCAATGGGTTTTTGATCCTACTGCACGTACTGGCTTTGTGGGAGCCTAGGCAGTTTGGATGCTCACCTTACTAGACCTGGATGGAGGTGGGTGGTCCTTGGACTTCCCACGGGGCAGGGAACCCGGATTACTCTTAGGGATGATGAGGGAGGGGGACTTGATGGGGGAGGGGGAGGGAAATGGGAGGTGGTGGCGGGGAGAAGGCAGAAATCTTTAATAAATAAATAAACAATAAAAAGAAAAAAAAGAAACACCTGCACCAAAAAGACAGACATTTACTCAGAGTAAAGGGTTGGGAAAAGGTTTTTCAATCAAATGGACCTAAGAAACAAGCAAGTGTGGCCATACTAATTTCTAACAAAGTTGACTTCAAACTAAAATCAATCAGAAGAAATGAAGTGGGACACTTTTTACTCATAACAGGAACAATTCATCAGGATGAAGTCCCAATCCTGAATATCTATGCCCCTAATATAAAAGTACCTACATATATAAAAGAAACATTACTAGAACTCAAAGCACACATCAAATCTCACACACTAATGGTAGGAGACTTCAACACTCCTCTCTTATCAATGGACAGGTCAACTAGACAGAAACCTAACAGAGAAATAAGAAAACTAACAGAGGTAATGAATCAAGTGGACTTAACAGACATCGATAGAACATTTCACCCAAATAGGAAAGAATATACCTTCTTCTCAGCATCTCATGGAACCTTCTCGAAAATTGATCACGTACTTGATAACAAAACAAACCTCCACAGATACAAAAAAAAAAAAATAGTAACCACCTGTGTCTTATCAGATCAACATGGAATAAAGTTAGAATTTAACAACAATTCTACCCCCAGAAAGCCTACAAACTCATGGAAACTGAACAGGCAACTACTGAACCACCCCTGGGTCAGGGAAGAAATAAAGAAAGAAATTAAAGTCTTCCTTGAATTCAACAACAACAAAAAAGTCACAACATACCCAAACCTATGGGACACTATGAAAGCAGTGCTAAGGGGAAAATTCATAGCACTAAGTGCCCACATAAAGAAAACAGAGAAAGCCCACATTAGAGACTTAACAGGACAGCTGAAATCTCTAGAAAAAAAAGAAGCAGACTCACCCAGGAGGAGTAGAAGACTGGAAATAATCAAACTGAGAGCTGAAATCAACAAAATAGAAACACATACAATAATCCAAAGAATCAATGAAACAAAGAGCTGGTTCTTTGAGAAAATCAACAAGATTGACAAGTTCCTAATCAAACTAATCAAAAGGTAGAGAGAACATGCAAATTAACAAGATCAGAAATGAAAAGGGGGACATAACAACAGACACTGAGGAAATTCAGAGAGTAATTAGGTCTTACTACAAAGGCTTATATGCTACAAAGTTGGAAAATGTAAAAGAAATGGACTTGTTTTTAGATAAATATCATATACCACAATTAAATCAAGACCAGGTGAACAATTTAAATAGACCTATAAGTCATGAGGAAATAGAAGCTGCCATCAAAAACCTCCCTACCGAAAAAAGCCCAGGACCAGATGGTTACAATAGAGAATTTTACCAGAACTTCCAAGAAGAGTTGATACCCATGCTCCTTATGGTGTCTCACATTATAGAAACAAAAGAGGTTTCATGCAGCTACAGTTACCCTGATACCAAAACCACACAAAGACTCAACCAAGAAAGAGAATTACAGACCGATCTCTCTCAGAAACACTGATGCGAAAATTCTCAATAAAATACTGGCAAACTGAATCCAAAAACACATCAAAAATTATCCATTATGATCAAGTAGGCTTCATCCCAGAGATGCAGGGCTGGTTCAACATACAAAAATCTATCAATGTAATCCATCATATAAATAAACTGAAGGGAAAAAAAACTAAATGATTATTTCATTAGAAGCTGAAAAAGCATTTGACAAACTTCAACACCCCTTTACAATAAAGATCTTGGAGAGGTTAGGGATACAAGGATCACATCTAAATATAATAAAAGCAATATAAAGCAAGCCAACAGCTAATATCAAATTAAATGGAGAGAAACTCAAAGCCATTCCACTAAAATCAGGAACAAGACAAGGCTGTCCACTCTCACCATATCTCTGCAATATAGTGTTTGAAGTTCTAGCAATAGCAATAAGGGGATTAAGGGGATTCGATTTGGAAAAGAAGTCAAACTTTTGTTACTTGCAGATGATAAGATAGTATACATCAGTGACCCCAAAAACTCTACCAAAGAACTTCTACATCTGAAAAATACCTTCAGTGATGTGTCAGGATACAAGATCAACTCAAAAAAAAAAAAAAAATCAATAGCCTTCCTATACACAAAGGATAGAGAAGCAGAGAGGGAAATCAGAGAAACTTCACCTTTCACTATAGCCACAAATAGCATAAAGTATACTGGGGTTACACTAACCAAGGAAGTGAAAGATGTATTTGACAAGAACTTTAAGGCTTTGAAGAAAGAAATTCAAGAGCATACCAGAAAATGGAAGGATCTCCCATGCTCTTGAATGGGTAGGATCAACATAGTAAAAACAGCAGTTCTACCAAAGGCAATCTATAAATTCAACTCAATCCCCATCAAAATCCCAACAAAATTCTTCACAGACCTTGAGAGAACAATAATCAACTTTATATGGAAGAACAAAAAACCCAGGATAGCCAAACCATTCCTGTACAATAAAGGTATTTCTGGAGGCATTACCATCGCTGACTTCAAACTCTATTACAGAGCTAAAGTAGTGAAAACAGCTTGGTATTGGCATAAAAACAGAGATGCAGACAATGGAATTGAATCGAAGACCCAGATATTAACCCACAAACCTATGAACACCTGATTTTCGACAAAGGAACTAAAATTATACAATGGAAGAAATGAAGAAAGCATCTTCAACAAATGGTGCTGGCATAACTGGATGTCAACCTGTAGAAGAATGAAAATAGATTCATATCTATCACCATGTGCAAAACTCAAGTCCAAACGGATTAAAGACCTCAATATGAATCTGACCACACTGAACCTGATAGAAGAGAAACTGGGAAGTAGACGGCAACACATGGGCACAGGAGACCAATTCCTCCATATAACCCCACTAGCACAGACAACAAGAGCAACATTGACTAAATGGGAACTCCTGACACTGAGAAGCTTCTTTAATGCAAAAAAAAAAAAAAAAACCACTGTCATTGGAGACAAAAAGGCATCCTTCTGAATGGGAGAAGATCTTCACCAACCCCACATCTGACAAAGGTCTGATCTCCAAAATACATAAAGAACTCAAGAAACTGGACATCAAAACTCTAATTAATCCAATTAAAAAATGGGGTACTGAACTGAACAGAGAATTCTCAGCAGACGAAGTTCAAATGGCCAAAAGACACTTAAGGTCATGTTCAAACTCCTTAGCGATCAGGGAAATGCAAGTCAAAACAACTTTGAGATACCATCTTACACCTGTCAGCATGGCTAAAATCAAAAACACCAATGACAGCCTATGCTGGAGAGAATGTGGAGTAAGGGGTATACTTATCCATTGCTGATGGGAATGCAAACTTGTGCAACCACTTTGGAAATCAGTCTGGCAGTTGCTCAGGAAATTTCGATCAACTTACCTCAAGATCCAGCAATACCACTCTTTGGGAATATACCCAAGAGATGCCCAATCATACTTCAAAAGCATTTGTTCAACTATGTTCATAGCAGCTTTATTTGTAATAGCCAGAACCTGGAAACAACCTAGATGTCCCTCAATGGAAGAATGGATAAAGAAAGTATGGAATATATATGCATTAGAGTACTACTCAGTGGTAAAAAAAAAAAAAAAACAATGACATCTTGAATTTTGCATGCAAATGGATGGAAACAGAAAACACTTTACTGAGTGAAATAACCTAGACACAAAAATATGAATATGGTATGTACTCACTCATTAGTGGACTCTAGCCATAAACAAAGGACATTTAGCCTATAGTTCACAAGCCTAGAGAAGCCAAATAATAAGGTGAACCCAAAGAAAAACATATATAGATCCTCCTGGAAATTGGAAGCAGACAGATTTCCCGGCAAAAGTTGGGAGCCTGGGGTGGGAGTGAGGGTGGAGTGGGGAAAAGGGGAGAGGGGGAGAGAGAAGGGATAAGGGAAGGATTGGGGAGAGCTTGGGGGAGTGGGAGGGTGGAGATGGAGGAAGGGCGGATATAGGAGCATAGAAGATATCTTCATTAAGGGAGCCATTTTAGTGTTGGCAAGAGACTTGGCTCTAGAGGGGATCCCAGGTGTCCATGGGGATGCCCCAGCTCATTTCTTGGGCAGCACAGGAGAGGGTGCCTGAACTGGCCTTGTCCCATAGTCACACTGATGAATATCTCAAATATCACCATAGAACCTTTTTCAGATAATGGATGGAGATAGAGACAGATACCCAATTCAGAGCACTGGACTGAGCTCCAAAGGTCCAGTTGAAGAGCAGAAAGAGGGAGAAGATAAGCAAGGAAGTCAAGACCACGAGGGGTTGGTCTACCCACTGAGACAGTGTGCCTGATCTAATGGGAGCTCACCAAATCCAGCTGGACTGGGACTGAACGAGCATATGAAAAAACCGGACTCTCTGAATGTGGCTCACAACGGGGGCGGACTGAGAAGCCATTGATAATGACACTGGGACTTGTTTCTACTGTATGTACTGGCTTTTTAGGACCCTAGTCTATTTGGATACACATCTTCCTAAGCCTGGATGGAGGGGGGAGGGCCTTGGACCTCCCACAGGGCAGGGTACCCTGCCCTCTCTTAGGACTGCAGGGGGAAAGAGGAGGGTGAGTGGGGGAGTGGGAGGGGAATGGGAGGAGGGGAGGAAGTGGAAATTTTTGAATGAAAAAATAAAAAAAAGAAAAGAAAAAAATCAAAATATCATTTGCAGTATTTTTCAAAGAAAACTTTAACAGATGCCAAAGAGATGCAACTGAAATTAACATGAAATGACATGACCATTGTGTTCCAATATGAATGATAGGATAATTAAGCTAGTTCCACTTCGGGAATTAAAACAGAATCATCATCACAGTATAACTCCAGTCAACCAAATGCAGGGGAATGAATGCACCCAAAACTTAAGAAGACACGTGCTTAATGCAGTCTGTAAATCCCCAAGAAATGAAGGTATACAAAATGACACCGATTTATCTCAGAGTCATCCCAGCTCAAGGGAACGCCTCTACAGACAATGACCTTACAAATGCTGGAGCACTTCTCCAGACCCGGAAAATGGAATGGTTTAAAAACATGAATGAGCAACTTCTGGAGATAAATGGGGATGATAAGGGAGTGACGGTAGTAAGCATAAAAAGATACATCACTTTGACAATGAACTCTCAAAATAGCTTAATTATAGAGTAGAAAAGCAAAGACCGAATACTAAAATCCAATTTTCATTGTGAATTCCTGAATTCGCAGTAGAGTCTAGAAACTTAATGTGACCCAATCTTTCAGAGGTAAGATGGGGTGGGAATGGGGGTAGACAGTTTCTCAACTAGAAGAAAACAGGGTTTTCTGCATCGTTTCATACATCTCGCGAGTTCTAGTTACCAAAAGCAGTGACTAGCTGGGTATGCACTAGGGCCCCAGCTGAGGATCTGAATGCAGTTTTCTGAGCACTGGTAACACCCCCTCCCCCAGAGAAAGCGTGGGAAAATGCCCTAAGACTGCCAGGGCACGCAGTGCTTACCTGACTGATGCACTGTACCAGGGAGCTCTTTCCTGCGATGTCCACGCCGAGCACCTGTCCTTCAGAGGAAAGTCCCAGCAGGAGCCACTGCAGCTGGTCGCAGGAGAAGGCGGATACATGGAGGCTGGGATCAGTGCCCGCGCCACCCACCCCTGGCCACGGATGCTAGGGAGAAGGTCCACCACTCTCGCCTGACCCGGGTCCTGTATCTCGCGCGTGGCCGCAGGCAACCGAGGCAGAGAGGCCATTGCGCGCGACCGCTCCTCAGGCCCAGACTTCCCTCAACTAAGTTGAGCCCTCACCGGTCGGCTCCCCAGGCTCGCCGGCAGCCAAGTCCGAGCAGCTTCACGCTTAGGCGGTGACCGACGATAGGCGGCAGCTCTTTAAGGCGGCTGGGGAGAGGTCGAGGCTCCGCGGTGTTGAAGGAGCCCGGGCCCGCGGCGGACTGCAGCAGCGGCGGAGCCCCGGCCCGCGGCGGAAGGCAGCAGCGGATCCTCAGCCTGCGCGGACAGAAGCGGCAGACCACTGGCCCGCTCAGTTAAATCAAGTAGGTTTTTGGGGGGCCTGGCCTGTAGAGAGGGAGGCCTTTTATTGGCGAGGTCCAAGGGCGAACGAGGAGCCGCGTCCTGTCCCTGAAGACCCTCCTGAGTGGGGAGAGTGTTCTGGGCCTGCGCCCGGACACAGGAAATGGAGCGGGAGCATTCTCAGACCCCCTTCACCCCCCTGGTAGGCCTGCAAAGGCTGATACCCTCTGCAGGGGCTGCTCCTCCTCTGCTGCGACCTCTCTATTTCTGGCACATCCCAGCTTGTGCCCAGGGCCCTCTTCCACTCCCCCTCCCTTCTGAGGGGCTGCCAGATCACCCAGTATAGCCTGTTTGGGCACTGGGTCGGGAGCTCAGGGCAGAGGACAGTGGGAGTTTCTCTGTCTTGGTGGCTGGCCTACAAAGGGGTAGGCCTTTTGTGGATGAGGTCCTGGGCAAACGGGGAGCCTGGTCCTGGTCCTGAAGATCCTTCTGAGTGGTGAGAGCGATCTTGGCCCACGGCTGGAGCCAGGAAATGGAGCCAGGGCACTTTGTAAGCGGGGCCCTTGGTCAGCAGGGAAACCTGTTCTTGACTTAAAAGACCCATTAGATAGCATTGTTAGGAGGAGATGGGCAGGCGCCAAGGCAAGAATTCACCCAACAATATGAAAAACAACATGGAAACACCAGAACCCAATGATCTTACAACACAAGGACTTGAAGACCCTAACAAAGAAGAAGTGGAAAAAAATTGACTTTATGAAAGCAATAGAGTCCCTGAAACAACATGTAAAAAACACCCTTATAGAAATGGATGAGAAGTATAACAAAAAGTTTGATGAAATGAGTAAATACGTAAATGATGCCCTGGGAAACCAAGAAAAAAACGATCAAACAGGTAATGGAAACAGTTCAAGAATTGAAAACGGAAATTGAAGCAAGGAAGAAAACACAAAATGAGGACCAGTTGGATATAGAAAATCTAGGTCAACGAGCAGAGGCTACAGAAACAAGCATAATCAACAGACTACAAAGGATGGAAGAAAGAATCTCAGATTCTGAAGACAACATAGAGAAAATAAACGCACTGATCAAAGAAAACAGCAAAACCAACAAGGTTTCGTCGCAAAACATTCAGGAAATATGGGACACAATAAAGAGACCAAACCTAAGAATAATAGGGATACAAGAAGGAGAAGAGTCACAACTCAAAGGTCCAGAAAATATTTTTCACAAAATTATAGAAGAAAACTTTCCCAACATAAAGAAAGATATTCCTTTGAATATTCAAGAAGCATACAGAACACCAAACAGACTGGATCAAAGAAAAACATCCCCTCCCCATATTATAATCAAAACACAAAATATACAGATTAAAGAAAGAATATTAAGAGCTGCAAAGGAAAAAGGGCAAGTTACTTATAAAGGTAAACCGATCAGACTTACACCTGACTTCTCTATGGAAACCATGAAAGCCAGAAGGTCCTGGATAGAGGTACTGCAGAAACTAAGAGACCATGGATGCAAACCCAAACTACTATACCCAGCCAAGCTATCGTTCACTATCAATGGAGAAAACAAGACATTCCAGGATAAGAACAAATTTAAACAATACGTAGCCACAAATCCAGCCCTACAGAAAGTAATAGAAGGAAAATCACAACACAAGGAATCCAACATAGCCAACACTGCCTACAATAACTTAGGCATCTAGTGACCCTTCACCAGCACGACTCAAAGAAGGGAGACACACAAACTCTACTACCAAAAACAATAGGAATAACCAGAGTAAAAAACCACTGGTCATTAATATCACTTAATATTAATGGTCTCAATTCACCTATAAAAAGACACAGACTAAAAGATTGGATACGAAAACAGGATCCAACATTCTGCTGTTTGCAAGAAACACATCTCAACCACAAAGACAGGCATCTACTCAGACTAAAGGGATGGGAAAAGGTTTTTCAAGCAAATGGTCCTAAGAAAAAAGCAGGTGTGGCCATACTAATTTCTAACAAAACGGACTTCAAACTAAAATCAATCAGAAGAGATCGAGATGGACACTTTATAATCATAAAGGAACAATTCATCAGGATGAAGTCTCAATCCTGAATATCTACACCCCTAATATAAAAGCACCCACTTATGTAAAAGAAATATTACTAAAACTCAAGGCAGACATCAAACCACACACACTAGTAGTAGGAGACTTCAACACACCTCTCTAACCAATGGACAGGTCAATCAGACAGAAACCTAATAGAGACTTAAGAGAATTGTTGGACGTAATGAAGCAAGTGGACTTAACCGACATCTATAGAATACTCCACCCAAATAGGAAAGAATATACCTTCTTCTCTGCAGCTCTTGGAACCTTCTCGAAAATTGACCACATACTGGGTAACAAAGGAAACCTCCACAGATACAAAAAAATATCAGTGTCCTCCTGTGTCTTATCAGATCACCACGGATTAAAGTTAGAGGGCAACAACAATGCTACCCCCAAAAAGCCTACAAACTCATGGAAACTGAACAGTCAACTACTGAACCACACCTGGGTCAAGGAAGAAATTAAGAAAGAAATTAAAGTCTTCCTTGAATTTAATGAAAATAAAGAGACAACATACTCAAACCTATGGGACACGATGAAAGCTGTGCTCAGAGGAAAGTTCATAGCACTAAGTGCCCACTTAAAGAAAACGGAGAAAGCGTACATTGGGGACTTGACAGCACACCTGAAAACTCTAAAAAAAAAAAGAAGCAGAAGCACCCAGGAGTAGTACAAGACTGGAAATAATCGAACTGAGGGCGGAAATCAACAAAATAGAAACACAGAAAACAGTCCAAAGAATCAATGAAACAAAAAGTTGGTTCTTAGAGAAAAATCAACAAAATCGACAAACCTCTTTCCAAACTAATTAAATGACAGAGAGAGAACACGCAAATAAATAAGATCAGAAATGAAGAGGGGGACATAACCACAGACACAGAGGAAATTCAGACAATCATTAGACCTTACTACTAAAGCCTGTATGCCACAAAACTGGAAAATGCAAAAGAAATGGACATATTTTTAGATAAGGACCATATACCAAAGCGAAACCAAGAACAGGTGAACGAGCTAAATAGACCGGTTAGTTGCAAAGAATTAGAAATGGTTATCAAAAATCTCCCTTCCAAAAAAAGCCCAGGACCAGATGGTTTCAATGCAGAATTCTACCAGACCTTCCAAGAAGAGCTAATACCTATACTTCTTAATGTATTTCACAATATAGAAACAGAAGAGTCATTGCCAAATTCCTTTTATGAAGCTACAGTTACCCTGATACCAAAACCACACAAAGACCCAACCAAGAAAGAGAATGACAGGCCTATCTCACTCATGAACATCGATGCAAAAATCCTCAATAAAATACTGGCAAACCGAATCCAAGAACACATCAGAAAAATTATCCATTATGATCAAGTAGGCTTCATCCCAGAGATGCAGGGCTGGTTCAACATACGCAAATCTATCAATGTAATCCACCATATAAATAAACTGAAAGAAAAAAACCATATGATCATTTCATTAGATGCTGAAAAAGCATTCGACAAAATTCAACACCCCTTTATGATGAAGGTCTTGGAGAGATTAGGGATAAAAGGATCATACCTAAATATAATAAAAGCTATTTACAGCAAGCCGACAGCCAACATTAAATTAAACGGAGAAAAACTCAAAGCCATCCCACTAAAATCAGGAACACGACAAGGATGTCCACTCTCTCCATACCTCTTCAATATAGTGCTTGAAGTTCTAGCAATAGCAATAAGACAACATAAGGGGATCAAGGGGATCCATATTGGAAAGGAAGAAGTTAAGCTTTCATTATTTGCAGATGATATGATAGTATACATAAGCGACCCCAAAAACTCTACCAAAGAACTCCTACAGCTGATAAACACCTTTGGTAATGTGGCAGGTTACAAAATCAACTCCAAAAAATCAGTTGCCTTCCTATACACTAAGGATAAGGAAGCAGAGAGGGAAATCAGAGAAGCATCACCTTTCACGATAGCCACAAATAGCATAAAATACCTTGGGGTAACTCTGACCAAGGAAGTGAAAGATCTATTTGGCAAGAACTTTAAGGCTTTGAAGAAAGAAATTGAAGAGGACACCAGAAAATGGAAGGACCTCCCTTGCTCTTGGATTGGGAGGATCAACATAGTAAAAATGGCAATTCTACCAAAAGCAATCTATAGATTCAACGCAATCCCCATCAAAATCCCATCAAAATTCTTCACAGATCTGGAAAAGACAATAATCAACTTTATATGGAAAAACAAAAAACCCAGGATAGCCAAAACAATCTTATACAATAAAGGATTGTCTGGGGGCATTACCATCCCTGACTTCAAACTCTATTACAGAGCTACAGTATTGAAAACAGCTTGGTATTGGCATAGAAACAGAGAAGTCGACCAATGGAATCGAATAGAAGACACTAGCTTTAACCCACAAACCTATGAACACCTGATTTTTGATAAAGGAGATAAAAGTATTCAATGGAAGAAAGAAAGCATCTTTAACAAATGGTGCTGGCAAAACTGGATGTCAGCCTGTAGAAGAATAAAAATAGATCCATATCTATCACCATACTCAAAACTCAAATCCAAATGGATTAAAGACCTCAATATCAGTCCGAACACACTGAACCTGACAGAAGAGAAAGTGGGAAGTACTCTACAACACATGGGCACAGGAGAACACTTCCTACATACAACCCCAGCAGCACAGACATTAAGGGCATCATTGAATAAATGGGACCTCCTGAGACTGAGAAGCTTCTGTAAAGCAAAGGACACTGTCACTAAGACAAAAAGGCAACCCACTGACTGGGAGAAGATCTTCACCAACCCCGCAACAGACAAAGGTCTGATCTCCAAAATATATAGAGAACTCAAGAAAGTAGACCGTAAAGGGCTAATCAACCCAATTAAAAAATGGGGCACTGAACTGAACAGAGAATTCTCAACAGAAGAAGTGCGAACGGCCAAAAGACATTTAAGGTCATGCTCAACTTCCCTAGCGATCAGGGAAATGCAAATCAAGACAACTTTAAGATACCATCTTACACCTGTCAGAATGGCTAAAATAAAAAACACCAATGATAGCCATTGCTGGAGAGGTTGTGGAGAAAGGGGTATACTCATCCATTGCTGGTGGGAATGCAAACTTGTGCAACCACTTTGGAAAACAGTGTGGCGGTTTCTCAGGAATTTCGGGATCCACCTACCCCTGGACCCAGCAATACCACTCTTGGGAATATATCCAAGAAATGCCCTATCATACGACAAAAGTATATGCTCAACTATGTTCATAGCAGCATTGTTTGTAATAGCCAGAACCTGGAAAAACAACCTAGATGCCCTTCAATGGAAGAATGGATGAAGAAAGTATGGAATATATACATATTAGAGTACTACTCAGCAGTAAAAAGCAATGACTTCCTGAATTTTGCAGGCAAATGGACAGAAATAGAAAACACTATCCTGAGCGAGGTGAGCCAGACCCAAAAAGAGGAACATGGGATGTACTCACTCATATTTGGTTTCTAGCCATGAATAGGGGACGTTGAGCCTATTATGCGTGGTCCTAGAGAAGCTAATTAAGAAGGTGAACCCAAAGAAAAACATTTAGGCGATGAAAGGAGACAGAGACAAAGACCCACATTGGAGCACCGGACTGAAATCCCAAGGTCCAAATCATGAGCAGGAGACAGAGCACGAGCAAGGAACTTAGGACCGCGAGGGGTGCACCCACACACTGAGACAATGGGGATGTTCTATCACGAACTCACCAAGGCCAGCTGGCCTGGGTCTGAAAAAGCATGGGATAAAACCGGACTTGCTGAACATAATGGACAATGAGGACTACTGAGAACTCAAGAACAATGGCAATGGGTTTTTGATCCTACTGCACGTACTGGCTTTGTGGGAGCCTAGGCAGTTTGGATGCTCACCTTACTAGACCTGGATGGAGGTGGGTGGTCCTTGGACTTCCCACGGGGCAGGGAACCCGGATTACTCTTAGGGATGATGAGGGAGGGGGACTTGATGGGGGAGGGGGAGGGAAATGGGAGGTGGTGGCGGGGAGAAGGCAGAAATCTTTAATAAATAAATAAACAATAAAAAGAAAAAAAAAGAAAAAAAAGAAACACCTGCACCAAAAAGACAGACATTTACTCAGAGTAAAGGGTTGGGAAAAGGTTTTTCAATCAAATGGACCTAAGAAACAAGCAAGTGTGGCCATACTAATTTCTAACAAAGTTGACTTCAAACTAAAATCAATCAGAAGAAATGAAGTGGGACACTTTTTACTCATAACAGGAACAATTCATCAGGATGAAGTCCCAATCCTGAATATCTATGCCCCTAATATAAAAGTACCTACATATATAAAAGAAACATTACTAGAACTCAAAGCACACATCAAATCTCACACACTAATGGTAGGAGACTTCAACACTCCTCTCTTATCAATGGACAGGTCAACTAGACAGAAACCTAACAGAGAAATAAGAAAACTAACAGAGGTAATGAATCAAGTGGACTTAACAGACATCGATAGAACATTTCACCCAAATAGGAAAGAATATACCTTCTTCTCAGCATCTCATGGAACCTTCTCGAAAATTGATCACGTACTTGATAACAAAACAAACCTCCACAGATACAAAAAAAAAAAAAATAGTAACCACCTGTGTCTTATCAGATCAACATGGAATAAAGTTAGAATTTAACAACAATTCTACCCCCAGAAAGCCTACAAACTCATGGAAACTGAACAGGCAACTACTGAACGACCCCTGGGTCAGGGAAGAAATAAAGAAAGAAATTAAAGTCTTCCTTGAATTCAACAACAACAAAAAAGTCACAACATACCCAAACCTATGGGACACTATGAAAGCAGTGCTAAGGGGAAAATTCATAGCACTAAGTGCCCACATAAAGAAAACAGAGAAAGCCCACATTAGAGACTTAACAGGACAGCTGAAATCTCTAGAAAAAAAAGAAGCAGACTCACCCAGGAGGAGTAGAAGACTGGAAATAATCAAACTGAGAGCTGAAATCAACAAAATAGAAACACATACAATAATCCAAAGAATCAATGAAACAAAGAGCTGGTTCTTTGAGAAAATCAACAAGATTGACAAGTTCCTAATCAAACTAATCAAAAGGTAGAGAGAACATGCAAATTAACAAGATCAGAAATGAAAAGGGGGACATAACAACAGACACTGAGGAAATTCAGAGAGTAATTAGGTCTTACTACAAAGGCTTATATGCTACAAAGTTGGAAAATGTAAAAGAAATGGACTTGTTTTTAGATAAATACCATATACCACAATTAAATCAAGACCAGGTGAACAATTTAAATAGACCTATAAGTCATGAGGAAATAGAAGCTGCCATCAAAAACCTCCCTACCAAAAAAAGCCCAGGACCAGATGGTTACAATAGAGAATTTTACCAGAACTTCCAAGAAGAGTTGATACCCATGCTCCTTATGGTGTCTCACATTATAGAAACAAAAGAGGTTTCATGCAGCTACAGTTACCCTGATACCAAAACCACACAAAGACTCAACCAAGAAAGAGAATTACAGACCGATCTCTCTCAGAAACACTGATGCGAAAATTCTCAATAAAATACTGGCAAACTGAATCCAAAAACACATCAAAAATTATCCATTATGATCAAGTAGGCTTCATCCCAGAGATGCAGGGCTGGTTCAACATACAAAAATCTATCAATGTAATCCATCATATAAATAAACTGAAGGGAAAAAAAACTAAATGATTATTTCATTAGAAGCTGAAAAAGCATTTGACAAAATTCAACACCCCTTTACAATAAAGATCTTGGAGAGGTTAGGGATACAAGGATCACATCTAAATATAATAAAAGCAATATAAAGCAAGCCAACAGCTAATATCAAATTAAATGGAGAGAAACTCAAAGCCATTCCACTAAAATCAGGAACAAGACAAGGCTGTCCACTCTCACCATATCTCTGCAATATAGTGTTTGAAGTTCTAGCAATAGCAATAAGGGGATTAAGGGGATTCGATTTGGAAAAGAAGTCAAACTTTTGTTACTTGCAGATGATAAGATAGTATACATCAGTGACCCCAAAAACTCTACCAAAGAACTTCTACATCTGAAAAATACCTTCAGTGATGTGTCAGGATACAAGATCAACTCAAAAAAAAAAAAAAATCAATAGCCTTCCTATACACAAAGGATAGAGAAGCAGAGAGGGAAATCAGAGAAACTTCACCTTTCACTATAGCCACAAATAGCATAAAGTATACTGGGGTTACACTAACCAAGGAAGTGAAAGATGTATTTGACAAGAACTTTAAGGCTTTGAAGAAAGAAATTCAAGAGCATACCAGAAAATGGAAGGATCTCCCATGCTCTTGAATGGGTAGGATCAACATAGTAAAAACAGCAGTTCTACCAAAGGCAATCTATAAATTCAACTCAATCCCCATCAAAATCCCAACAAAATTCTTCACAGACCTTGAGAGAACAATAATCAACTTTATATGGAAGAACAAAAAACCCAGGATAGCCAAACCATTCCTGTACAATAAAGGTATTTCTGGAGGCATTACCATCGCTGACTTCAAACTCTATTACAGAGCTAAAGTAGTGAAAACAGCTTGGTATTGGCATAAAAACAGAGATGCAGACAATGGAATTGAATCGAAGACCCAGATATTAACCCACAAACCTATGAACACCTGATTTTCGACAAAGGAACTAAAATTATACAATGGAAGAAATGAAGAAAGCATCTTCAACAAATGGTGCTGGCATAACTGGATGTCAACCTGTAGAAGAATGAAAATAGATTCATATCTATCACCATGTGCAAAACTCAAGTCCAAACGGATTAAAGACCTCAATATGAATCTGACCACACTGAACCTGATAGAAGAGAAACTGGGAAGTAGACGGCAACACATGGGCACAGGAGACCAATTCCTCCATATAACCCCACTAGCACAGACAACAAGAGCAACATTGACTAAATGGGAACTCCTGACACTGAGAAGCTTCTTTAATGCAAAAAAAAAAAAAAAAAAAAACCACTGTCATTGGAGACAAAAAGGCATCCTTCTGAATGGGAGAAGATCTTCACCAACCCCACATCTGACAAAGGTCTGATCTCCAAAATACATAAAGAACTCAAGAAACTGGACATCAAAACTCTAATTAATCCAATTAAAAAATGGGGTACTGAACTGAACAGAGAATTCTCAGCAGACGAAGTTCAAATGGCCAAAAGACACTTAAGGTCATGTTCAAACTCCTTAGCGATCAGGGAAATGCAAGTCAAAACAACTTTGAGATACCATCTTACACCTGTCAGCATGGCTAAAATCAAAAACACCAATGACAGCCTATGCTGGAGAGAATGTGGAGTAAGGGGTATACTTATCCATTGCTGATGGGAATGCAAACTTGTGCAACCACTTTGGAAATCAGTCTGGCAGTTGCTCAGGAAATTTCGATCAACTTACCTCAAGATCCAGCAATACCACTCTTTGGGAATATACCCAAGAGATGCCCAATCATACTTCAAAAGCATTTGTTCAACTATGTTCATAGCAGCTTTATTTGTAATAGCCAGAACCTGGAAACAACCTAGATGTCCCTCAATGGAAGAATGGATAAAGAAAGTATGGAATATATATGCATTAGAGTACTACTCAGTGGTAAAAAAAAAAAAACAATGACATCTTGAATTTTGCATGCAAATGGATGGAAACAGAAAACACTTTACTGAGTGAAATAACCTAGACACAAAAATATGAATATGGTATGTACTCACTCATTAGTGGACTCTAGCCATAAACAAAGGACATTTAGCCTATAGTTCACAAGCCTAGAGAAGCCAAATAATAAGGTGAACCCAAAGAAAAACATATATAGATCCTCCTGGAAATTGGAAGCAGACAGATTTCCCGGCAAAAGTTGGGAGCCTGGGGTGGGAGTGAGGGTGGAGTGGGGAAAAGGGGAGAGGGGGAGAGAGAAGGGATAAGGGAAGGATTGGGGAGAGCTTGGGGGAGTGGGAGGGTGGAGATGGAGGAAGGGCGGATATAGGAGCATAGAAGATATCTTCATTAAGGGAGCCATTTTAGTGTTGGCAAGAGACTTGGCTCTAGAGGGGATCCCAGGTGTCCATGGGGATGCCCCAGCTCATTTCTTGGGCAGCACAGGAGAGGGTGCCTGAACTGGCCTTGTCCCATAGTCACACTGATGAATATCTCAAATATCACCATAGAACCTTTTTCAGATAATGGATGGAGATAGAGACAGATACCCAATTCAGAGCACTGGACTGAGCTCCAAAGGTCCAGTTGAAGAGCAGAAAGAGGGAGAAGATAAGCAAGGAAGTCAAGACCACGAGGGGTTGGTCTACCCACTGAGACAGTGTGCCTGATCTAATGGGAGCTCACCAAATCCAGCTGGACTGGGACTGAACGAGCATATGAAAAAACCGGACTCTCTGAATGTGGCTCACAATGGGGGCGGACTGAGAAGCCATTGATAATGACACTGGGACTTGTTTCTACTGTATGTACTGGCTTTTTAGGACCCTAGTCTATTTGGATACACATCTTCCTAAGCCTGGATGGAGAGGGGAGGGCCTTGGACCTCCCACAGGGCAGGGTACCCTGCCCTCTCTTAGGACTGCAGGGGGAAAGAGGAGGGTGAGTGGGGGAGTGGGAGGGGAATGGGAGGAGGGGAGGAAGTGGAAATTTTTGAATGAAAAAATAAAAAAAAGAAAAGAAAAAAATCAAAATATCATTTGCAGTATTTTTCAAAGAAAACTTTAACAGATGCCAAAGAGATGCAACTGAAATTAACATGAAATGACATGACCATTGTGTTCCAATATGAATGATAGGATAATTAAGCTAGTTCCACTTCGGGAATTAAAACAGAATCATCATCACAGTATAACTCCAGTCAACCAAATGCAGGGGAATGAATGCACCCAAAACTTAAGAAGACACGTGCTTAATGCAGTCTGTAAATCCCCAAGAAATGAAGGTATACAAAATGACACCGATTTATCTCAGAGTCATCCCAGCTCAAGGGAACGCCTCTACAGACAATGACCTTACAAATGCTGGAGCACTTCTCCAGACCCGGAAAATGGAATGGTTTAAAAACATGAATGAGCAACTTCTGGAGATAAATGGGGATGATAAGGGAGTGACGGTAGTAAGCATAAAAAGATACATCACTTTGACAATGAACTCTCAAAATAGCTTAATTATAGAGTAGAAAAGCAAAGACCGAATACTAAAATCCAATTTTCATTGTGAATTCCTGAATTCGCAGTAGAGTCTAGAAACTTAATGTGACCCAATCTTTCAGAGGTAAGATGGGGTGGGAATGGGGGTAGACAGTTTCTCAACTAGAAGAAAACAGGGTTTTCTGCATCGTTTCATACATCTCGCGAGTTCTAGTTACCAAAAGCAGTGACTAGCTGGGTATGCACTAGGGCCCCAGCTGAGGATCTGAATGCAGTTTTCTGAGCACTGGTAACACCCCCTCCCCCAGAGAAAGCGTGGGAAAATGCCCTAAGACTGCCAGGGCACGCAGTGCTTACCTGACTGATGCACTGTACCAGGGAGCTCTTTCCTGCGATGTCCACGCCGAGCACCTGTCCTTCAGAGGAAAGTCCCAGCAGGAGCCACTGCAGCTGGTCGCAGGAGAACGCGGATACATGGAGGCTGGGATCAGTGCCCGCGCCACCCACCCCTGGCCACGGATGCTAGGGAGAAGGTCCACCACTCTCGCCTGACCCGGGTCCTGTATCTCGCGCGTGGCCGCAGGCAACCGAGGCAGAGAGGCCATTGCGCGCGACCGCTCCTCAGGCCCAGACTTCCCTCAACTAAGTTGAGCCCTCACCGGTCGGCTCCCCAGGCTCACCGGCAGCCAAGTCCGAGCAGCTTCACGCTTAGGCGGTGACCGACGATAGGCGGCAGCTCTTTAAGGCGGCTGGGGAGAGGTCGAGGCTCCGCGGTGTTGAAGGAGCCCGGGCCCGCGGCGGACTGCAGCAGCGGCGGAGCCCCGGCCCGCGGCGGAAGGCAGCAGCGGATCCTCAGCCTGCGCGGACAGAAGCGGCAGACCACTGGCCTGCTCAGTTAAATCAAGTAGGTTTTTGGGGGGCCTGGCCTGTAGAGAGGGAGGCCTTTTATTGGCGAGGTCCAAGGGCGAACGAGGAGCCGCGTCCTGTCCCTGAAGACCCTCCTGAGTGGGGAGAGTGTTCTGGGCCTGCGCCCGGACACAGGAAATGGAGCGGGAGCATTCTCAGACCCCCTTCACCCCCCTGGTAGGCCTGCAAAGGCTGATACCCTCTGCAGGGGCTGCTCCTCCTCTGCTGCGACCTCTCTATTTCTGGCACATCCCAGCTTGTGCCCAGGGCCCTCTTCCACTCCGCCTCACTTCTGAGGGGCTGCCAGATCACCCAGTATAGCCTGTTTGGGCACTGGGTCGGGAGCTCAGGGCAGAGGACAGTGGGAGTTTCTCTGTCTTGGTGGCTGGCCTACAAAGGGGTAGGCCTTTTGTGGATGAGGTCCTGGGCAAACGGGGAGCCTGGTCCTGGTCCTGAAGATCCTTCTGAGTGGTGAGAGCGATCTTGGCCCACGGCTGGAGCCAGGAAACGGAGCCAGGGCACTTTGTAAGCGGGGCCCTTGGTCAGCAGGGAAACCTGTTCTTGACTTAAAAGACCCATTAGATAGCATTGTTAGGAGGAGATGGGCAGGCGCCAAGGCAAGAATTCACCCAACAATATGAAAAACAACATGGAAACACCAGAACCCAATGATCTTACAACACAAGGACTTGAACACCCTAACAAAGAAGAAGTGGAAAAAAATTGACTTTATGAAAGCAATAGAGTCCCTGAAACAACATGTAAAAAACACCCTTATAGAAATGGATGAGAAGTATAACAAAAAGTTTGATGAAATGAGTAAATACGTAAATGATGCCCTGGGAAACCAAGAAAAAAACGATCAAACAGGTAATGGAAACACTTCAAGAATTGAAAACGGAAATTGAAGCAAGGAAGAAAACACAAAATGAGGACCAGTTGGATATAGAAAATCTAGGTCAACGAGCAGAGGCTACAGAAACAAGCATAATCAACAGACTACAAAGGATGGAAGAAAGAATCTCAGATTCTGAAGACAACATAGAGAAAATAAACGCACTGATCAAAGAAAACAGCAAAACCAACAAGGTTTCGTCGCAAAACATTCAGGAAATATGGGACACAATAAAGAGACCAAACCTAAGAATAATAGGGATACAAGAAGGAGAAGAGTCACAACTCAAAGGTCCAGAAAATATTTTTCACAAAATTATAGAAGAAAACTTTCCCAACATAAAGAAAGATATTCCTTTGAATATTCAAGAAGCATACAGAACACCAAACAGACTGGATCAAAGAAAAACATCCCCTCCCCATATTATAATCAAAACACAAAATATACAGATTAAAGAAAGAATATTAAGAGCTGCAAAGGAAAAAGGGCAAGTTACTTATAAAGGTAAACCGATCAGACTTACACCTGACTTCTCTATGGAAACCATGAAAGCCAGAAGGTCCTGGATAGAGGTACTGCAGAAACTAAGAGACCATGGATGCAAACCCAAACTACTATACCCAGCCAAGCTATCGTTCACTATCAATGGAGAAAACAAGACATTCCAGGATAAGAACAAATTTAAACAATACGTAGCCACAAATCCAGCCCTACAGAAAGTAATAGAAGGAAAATCACAACACAAGGAATCCAACATAGCCAACACTGCCTACAATAACTTAGGCATCTAGTGACCCTTCACCAGCACGACTCAAAGAAGGGAGACACACAAACTCTACTACCAAAAACAATAGGAATAACCAGAGTAAAAAACCACTGGTCATTAATATCACTTAATATTAATGGTCTCAATTCACCTATAAAAAGACACAGACTAAAAGATTGGATACGAAAACAGGATCCAACATTCTGCTGTTTGCAAGAAACACATCTCAACCACAAAGACAGGCATCTACTCAGACTAAAGGGATGGGAAAAGGTTTTTCAAGCAAATGGTCCTAAGAAAAAAGCAGGTGTGGCCATACTAATTTCTAACAAAACGGACTTCAAACTAAAATCAATCAGAAGAGATCGAGATGGACACTTTATAATCATAAAGGAACAATTCATCAGGATGAAGTCTCAATCCTGAATATCTACACCCCTAATATAAAAGCACCCACTTATGTAAAAGAAATATTACTAAAACTCAAGGCAGACATCAAACCACACACACTAGTAGTAGGAGACTTCAACACACCTCTCTAACCAATGGACAGGTCAATCAGACAGAAACCTAATAGAGACTTAAGAGAATTGTTGGACGTAATGAAGCAAGTGGACTTAACCGACATCTATAGAATACTCCACCCAAATAGGAAAGAATATACCTTCTTCTCTGCAGCTCTTGGAACCTTCTCGAAAATTGACCACATACTGGGTAACAAAGGAAACCTCCACAGATACAAAAAAATATCAGTGTCCTCCTGTGTCTTATCAGATCACCACGGATTAAAGTTAGAGGGCAACAACAATGCTACCCCCAAAAAGCCTACAAACTCATGGAAACTGAACAGTCAACTACTGAACCACACCTGGGTCAAGGAAGAAATTAAGAAAGAAATTAAAGTCTTCCTTGAATTTAATGAAAATAAAGAGACAACATACTCAAACCTATGGGACACGATGAAAGCTGTGCTCAGAGGAAAGTTCATAGCACTAAGTGCCCACTTAAAGAAAACGGAGAAAGCGTACATTGGGGACTTGACAGCACACCTGAAAACTCTAAAAAAAAAAAGAAGCAGAAGCACCCAGGAGTAGTACAAGACTGGAAATAATCGAACTGAGGGCGGAAATCAACAAAATAGAAACACAGAAAACAGTCCAAAGAATCAATGAAACAAAAAGTTGGTTCTTAGAGAAAAATCAACAAAATCGACAAACCTCTTTCCAAACTAATTAAATGACAGAGAGAGAACACGCAAATAAATAAGATCAGAAATGAAGAGGGGGACATAACCACAGACACAGAGGAAATTCAGACAATCATTAGACCTTACTACTAAAGCCTGTATGCCACAAAACTGGAAAATGCAAAAGAAATGGACATATTTTTAGATAAGGACCATATACCAAAGCGAAACCAAGAACAGGTGAACGAGCTAAATAGACCGGTTAGTTGCAAAGAATTAGAAATGGTTATCAAAAATCTCCCTTCCAAAAAAAGCCCAGGACCAGATGGTTTCAATGCAGAATTCTACCAGACCTTCCAAGAAGAGCTAATACCTATACTTCTTAATGTATTTCACAATATAGAAACAGAAGAGTCATTGCCAAATTCCTTTTATGAAGCTACAGTTACCCTGATACCAAAACCACACAAAGACCCAACCAAGAAAGAGAATGACAGGCCTATCTCACTCATGAACATCGATGCAAAAATCCTCAATAAAATACTGGCAAACCGAATCCAAGAACACATCAGAAAAATTATCCATTATGATCAAGTAGGCTTCATCCCAGAGATGCAGGGCTGGTTCAACATACGCAAATCTATCAATGTAATCCACCATATAAATAAACTGAAAGAAAAAAACCATATGATCATTTCATTAGATGCTGAAAAAGCATTCGACAAAATTCAACACCCCTTTATGATGAAGGTCTTGGAGAGATTAGGGATAAAAGGATCATACCTAAATATAATAAAAGCTATTTACAGCAAGCCGACAGCCAACATTAAATTAAACGGAGAAAAACTCAAAGCCATCCCACTAAAATCAGGAACACGACAAGGATGTCCACTCTCTCCATACCTCTTCAATATAGTGCTTGAAGTTCTAGCAATAGCAATAAGACAACATAAGGGGATCAAGGGGATCCATATTGGAAAGGAAGAAGTTAAGCTTTCATTATTTGCAGATGATATGATAGTATACATAAGCGACCCCAAAAACTCTACCAAAGAACTCCTACAGCTGATAAACACCTTTGGTAATGTGGCAGGTTACAAAATCAACTCCAAAAAATCAGTTGCCTTCCTATACACTAAGGATAACGAAGCAGAGAGGGAAATCAGAGAAGCATCACCTTTCACGATAGCCACAAATAGCATAAAATACCTTGGGGTAACTCTGACCAAGGAAGTGAAAGATCTATTTGGCAAGAACTTTAAGGCTTTGAAGAAAGAAATTGAAGAGGACACCAGAAAATGGAAGGACCTCCCTTGCTCTTGGATTGGGAGGATCAACATAGTAAAAATGGCAATTCTACCAAAAGCAATCTATAGATTCAACGCAATCCCCATCAAAATCCCATCAAAATTCTTCACAGATCTGGAAAAGACAATAATCAACTTTATATGGAAAAACAAAAAACCCAGGATAGCCAAAACAATCTTATACAATAAAGGATTGTCTGGGGGCATTACCATCCCTGACTTCAAACTCTATTACAGAGCTACAGTATTGAAAACAGCTTGGTATTGGCATAGAAACAGAGAAGTCGACCAATGGAATCGAATAGAAGACACTAGCTTTAACCCACAAACCTATGAACACCTGATTTTTGATAAAGGAGATAAAAGTATTCAATGGAAGAAAGAAAGCATCTTTAACAAATGGTGCTGGCAAAACTGGATGTCAGCCTGTAGAAGAATAAAAATAGATCCATATCTATCACCATACTCAAAACTCAAATCCAAATGGATTAAAGACCTCAATATCAGTCCGAACACACTGAACCTGACAGAAGAGAAAGTGGGAAGTACTCTACAACACATGGGCACAGGAGAACACTTCCTACATACAACCCCAGCAGCACAGACATTAAGGGCATCATTGAATAAATGGGACCTCCTGAGACTGAGAAGCTTCTGTAAAGCAAAGGACACTGTCACTAAGACAAAAAGGCAACCCACTGACTGGGAGAAGATCTTCACCAACCCCGCAACAGACAAAGGTCTGATCTCCAAAATATATAGAGAACTCAAGAAAGTAGACCGTAAAGGGCTAATCAACCCAATTAAAAAATGGGGCACTGAACTGAACAGAGAATTCTCAACAGAAGAAGTGCGAACGGCCAAAAGACATTTAAGGTCATGCTCAACTTCCCTAGCGATCAGGGAAATGCAAATCAAGACAACTTTAAGATACCATCTTACACCTGTCAGAATGGCTAAAATAAAAAACACCAATGATAGCCATTGCTGGAGAGGTTGTGGAGAAAGGGGTATACTCATCCATTGCTGGTGGGAATGCAAACTTGTGCAACCACTTTGGAAAACAGTGTGGCGGTTTCTCAGGAATTTCGGGATCCACCTACCCCTGGACCCAGCAATACCACTCTTGGGAATATATCCAAGAAATGCCCTATCATACGACAAAAGTATATGCTCAACTATGTTCATAGCAGCATTGTTTGTAATAGCCAGAACCTGGAAAAACAACCTAGATGCCCTTCAATGGAAGAATGGATGAAGAAAGTATGGAATATATACATATTAGAGTACTACTCAGCAGTAAAAAGCAATGACTTCCTGAATTTTGCAGGCAAATGGACAGAAATAGAAAACACTATCCTGAGCGAGGTGAGCCAGACCCAAAAAGAGGAACATGGGATGTACTCACTCATATTTGGTTTCTAGCCATGAATAGGGGACGTTGAGCCTATTATGCGTGGTCCTAGAGAAGCTAATTAAGAAGGTGAACCCAAAGAAAAACATTTAGGCGATGAAAGGAGACAGAGACAAAGACCCACATTGGAGCACCGGACTGAAATCCCAAGGTCCAAATCATGAGCAGGAGACAGAGCACGAGCAAGGAACTTAGGACCGCGAGGGGTGCACCCACACACTGAGACAATGGGGATGTTCTATCACGAACTCACCAAGGCCAGCTGGCCTGGGTCTGAAAAAGCATGGGATAAAACCGGACTTGCTGAACATAATGGACAATGAGGACTACTGAGAACTCAAGAACAATGGCAATGGGTTTTTGATCCTACTGCACGTACTGGCTTTGTGGGAGCCTAGGCAGTTTGGATGCTCACCTTACTAGACCTGGATGGAGGTGGGTGGTCCTTGGACTTCCCACGGGGCAGGGAACCCGGATTACTCTTAGGGATGATGAGGGAGGGGGACTTGATGGGGGAGGGGGAGGGAAATGGGAGGTGGTGGCGGGGAGAAGGCAGAAATCTTTAATAAATAAATAAACAATAAAAAGAAAAAAAAAGAAAAAAAAGAAACACCTGCACCAAAAAGACAGACATTTACTCAGAGTAAAGGGTTGGGAAAAGGTTTTTCAATCAAATGGACCTAAGAAACAAGCAAGTGTGGCCATACTAATTTCTAACAAAGTTGACTTCAAACTAAAATCAATCAGAAGAAATGAAGTGGGACACTTTTTACTCATAACAGGAACAATTCATCAGGATGAAGTCCCAATCCTGAATATCTATGCCCCTAATATAAAAGTACCTACATATATAAAAGAAACATTACTAGAACTCAAAGCACACATCAAATCTCACACACTAATGGTAGGAGACTTCAACACTCCTCTCTTATCAATGGACAGGTCAACTAGACAGAAACCTAACAGAGAAATAAGAAAACTAACAGAGGTAATGAATCAAGTGGACTTAACAGACATCGATAGAACATTTCACCCAAATAGGAAAGAATATACCTTCTTCTCAGCATCTCATGGAACCTTCTCGAAAATTGATCACGTACTTGATAACAAAACAAACCTCCACAGATACAAAAAAAAAAAAAATAGTAACCACCTGTGTCTTATCAGATCAACATGGAATAAAGTTAGAATTTAACAACAATTCTACCCCCAGAAAGCCTACAAACTCATGGAAACTGAACAGGCAACTACTGAACCACCCCTGGGTCAGGGAAGAAATAAAGAAAGAAATTAAAGTCTTCCTTGAATTCAACAACAACAAAAAAGTCACAACATACCCAAACCTATGGGACACTATGAAAGCAGTGCTAAGGGGAAAATTCATAGCACTAAGTGCCCACATAAAGAAAACAGAGAAAGCCCACATTAGAGACTTAAGAGGACAGCTGAAATCTCTAGAAAAAAAAGAAGCAGACTCACCCAGGAGGAGTAGAAGACTGGAAATAATCAAACTGAGAGCTGAAATCAACAAAATAGAAACACATACAATAATCCAAAGAATCAATGAAACAAAGAGCTGGTTCTTTGAGAAAATCAACAAGATTGACAAGTTCCTAATCAAACTAATCAAAAGGTAGAGAGAACATGCAAATTAACAAGATCAGAAATGAAAAGGGGGACATAACAACAGACACTGAGGAAATTCAGAGAGTAATTAGGTCTTACTACAAAGGCTTATATGCTACAAAGTTGGAAAATGTAAAAGAAATGGACTTGTTTTTAGATAAATACCATATACCACAATTAAATCAAGACCAGGTGAACAATTTAAATAGACCTATAAGTCATGAGGAAATAGAAGCTGCCATCAAAAACCTCCCTACCAAAAAAAGCCCAGGACCAGATGGTTACAATAGAGAATTTTACCAGAACTTCCAAGAAGAGTTGATACCCATGCTCCTTATGGTGTCTCACATTACCCTGATACCAAAACCACACAAAGACTCAACCAAGAAAGAGAATTACAGACCGATCTCTCTCAGAAACACTGATGCGAAAATTCTCAATAAAATACTGGCAAACTGAATCCAAAAACACATCAAAAATTATCCATTATGATCAAGTAGGCTTCATCCCAGAGATGCAGGGCTGGTTCAACATACAAAAATCTATCAATGTAATCCATCATATAAATAAACTGAAGGAAAAAAAAACTAAATGATTATTTCATTAGAAGCTGAAAAAGCATTTGACAAACTTCAACACCCCTTTACAATAAAGATCTTGGAGAGGTTAGGGATACAAGGATCACATCTAAATATAATAAAAGCAATATAAAGCAAGCCAACAGCTAATATCAAATTAAATGGAGAGAAACTCAAAGCCATTCCACTAAAATCAGGAACAAGACAAGGCTGTCCACTCTCACCATATCTCTGCAATATAGTGTTTGAAGTTCTAGCAATAGCAATAAGGGGATTAAGGGGATTCGATTTGGAAAAGAAGTCAAACTTTTGTTACTTGCAGATGATAAGATAGTATACATCAGTGACCCCAAAAACTCTACCAAAGAACTTCTACATCTGAAAAATACCTTCAGTGATGTGTCAGGATACAAGATCAACTCAAAAAAAAAAAAATCAATAGCCTTCCTATACACAAAGGATAGAGAAGCAGAGAGGGAAATCAGAGAAACTTCACCTTTCACTATAGCCACAAATAGCATAAAGTATACTGGGGTTACACTAACCAAGGAAGTGAAAGATGTATTTGACAAGAACTTTAAGGCTTTGAAGAAAGAAATTCAAGAGCATACCAGAAAATGGAAGGATCTCCCATGCTCTTGAATGGGTAGGATCAACATAGTAAAAACAGCAGTTCTACCAAAGGCAATCTATAAATTCAACTCAATCCCCATCAAAATCCCAACAAAATTCCTCACAGACCTTGAGAGAACAATAATCAACTTTATATGGAAGAACAAAAAACCCAGGATAGCCAAACCATTCCTGTACAATAAAGGTATTTCTGGAGGCATTACCATCGCTGACTTCAAACTCTATTACAGAGCTAAAGTAGTGAAAACAGCTTTGTATTGGCATAAAAACAGAGATGCAGACAATGGAATTGAATCGAAGACCCAGATATTAACCCACAAACCTATGAACACCTGATTTTCGACAAAGGAACTAAAATTATACAATTGAAGAAATGAGGAAAGCATCTTCAACAAATGGTGCTGGCATAACTGGATGTCAACCTGTAGAAGAATGAAAATAGATTCATATCTATCACCATGTGCAAAACTCAAGTCCAAACGGATTAAAGACCTCAATATGAATCTGACCACACTGAACCTGATAGAAGAGAAACTGGGAAGTAGACTGCAACACATGGGCACAGGAGACCAATTCCTCCATATAACCCTACTAGCACAGACAACAAGAGCAACATTGACTAAATGGGAACTCCTGACACTGAGAAGCTTCTTTAATGCAAAAAAAAAAAAAAAAAAAAAACCACTGTCATTGGAGACAAAAAGGCATCCTTCTGAATGGGAGAAGATCTTCACCAACCCCACATCTGACAAAGGTCTGATCTCCAAAATACATAAAGAACTCAAGAAACTGGACATCAAAACTCTAATTAATCCAATTAAAAAATGGGGTACTGAACTGAACAGAGAATTCTCAGCAGACGAAGTTCAAATGGCCAAAAGACACTTAAGGTCATGTTCAAACTTCTTAGCGATCAGGGAAATGCAAGTCAAAACAACTTTGAGATACCGTCTTACACCTGTCAGCATGGCTAAAATCAAAAACACCAATGACAGCCTATGCTGGAGAGAATGTGGAGTAAGGGGTATACTTATCCATTGCTGATGGGAATGCAAACTTGTGCAACCACTTTGGAAATCAGTCTGGCAGTTGCTCAGGAAATTTCGATCAACTTACCTCAAGATCCAGCAATACCACTCTTTGGGAATATACCCAAGAGATGCCCAATCATACTTCAAAAGCATTTGTTCAACTATGTTCATAGCAGCTTTATTTGTAATAGCCAGAACCTGGAAACAACCTAGATGTCCCTCAATGGAAGAATGGATGAAGAAAGTATGGAATATATATGCATTAGAGTACTACTCAGTGGTAAAAAAAAAAAAAAAAAACAATGACATCTTGAATTTTGCATGCAAATGGATGGAAACAGAAAACACTTTACTGAGTGAAATAACCTAGACACAAAAATATGAATATGGTATGTACTCACTCATTAGTGGACTCTAGCCATAAACAAAGGACATTTAGCCTATAGTTCACAAGCCTAGAGAAGCCAAATAATAAGGTGAACCCAAAGAAAAACATATATAGATCCTCCTGGAAATTGGAAGCAGACAGATTTCCCGGCAAAAGTTGGGAGCCTGGGGTGGGAGTGAGGGTGGAGTGGGGAAAAGGGGAGAGGGGGAGAGAGAAGGGATAAGGGAAGGATTGGGGAGAGCTTGGGGGAGTGGGAGGGTGGAGATGGAGGAAGGGCGGATATAGGAGCATAGAAGATATCTTCATTAAGGGAGCCATTTTAGTGTTGGCAAGAGACTTGGCTCTAGAGGGGATCCCAGGTGTCCATGGGGATGCCCCAGCTCATTTCTTGGGCAGCACAGGAGAGGGTGCCTGAACTGGCCTTGTCCCATAGTCACACTGATGAATATCTCAAATATCACCATAGAACCTTTTTCAGATAATGGATGGAGATAGAGACAGATACCCAATTCAGAGCACTGGACTGAGCTCCAAAGGTCCAGTTGAAGAGCAGAAAGAGGGAGAAGATAAGCAAGGAAGTCAAGACCACGAGGGGTTGGTCTACCCACTGAGACAGTGTGCCTGATCTAATGGGAGCTCACCAAATCCAGCTGGACTGGGACTGAACGAGCATATGAAAAAACCGGACTCTCTGAATGTGGCTCACAACGGGGGCGGACTGAGAAGCCATTGATAATGACACTGGGACTTGTTTCTACTGTATGTACTGGCTTTTTAGGACCCTAGTCTATTTGGATACACATCTTCCTAAGCCTGGATGGAGGGGGGAGGGCCTTGGACCTCCCACAGGGCAGGGTACCCTGCCCTCTCTTAGGACTGCAGGGGGAAAGAGGAGGGTGAGTGGGGGAGTGGGAGGGGAATGGGAGGAGGGGAGGAAGTGGAAATTTTTGAATGAAAAAATAAAAAAAAGAAAAGAAAAAAATCAAAATATCATTTGCAGTATTTTTCAAAGAAAACTTTAACAGATGCCAAAGAGATGCAACTGAAATTAACATGAAATGACATGACCATTGTGTTCCAATATGAATGATAGGATAATTAAGCTAGTTCCACTTCGGGAATTAAAACAGAATCATCATCACAGTATAACTCCAGTCAACCAAATGCAGGGGAATGAATGCACCCAAAACTTAAGAAGACACGTGCTTAATGCAGTCTGTAAATCCCCAAGAAATGAAGGTATACAAAATGACACCGATTTATCTCAGAGTCATCCCAGCTCAAGGGAACGCCTCTACAGACAATGACCTTACAAATGCTGGAGCACTTCTCCAGACCCGGAAAATGGAATGGTTTAAAAACATGAATGAGCAACTTCTGGAGATAAATGGGGATGATAAGGGAGTGACGGTAGTAAGCATAAAAAGATACATCACTTTGACAATGAACTCTCAAAATAGCTTAATTATAGAGTAGAAAAGCAAAGACCGAATACTAAAATCCAATTTTCATTGTGAATTCCTGAATTCGCAGTAGAGTCTAGAAACTTAATGTGACCCAATCTTTCAGAGGTAAGATGGGGTGGGAATGGGGGTAGACAGTTTCTCAACTAGAAGAAAACAGGGTTTTCTGCATCGTTTCATACATCTCGCGAGTTCTAGTTACCAAAAGCAGTGACTAGCTGGGTATGCACTAGGGCCCCAGCTGAGGATCTGAATGCAGTTTTCTGAGCACTGGTAACACCCCCTCCCCCAGAGAAAGCGTGGGAAAATGCCCTAAGACTGCCAGGGCACGCAGTGCTTACCTGACTGATGCACTGTACCAGGGAGCTCTTTCCTGCGATGTCCACGCCGAGCACCTGTCCTTCAGAGGAAAGTCCCAGCAGGAGCCACTGCAGCTGGTCGCAGGAGAAGGCGGATACATGGAGGCTGGGATCAGTGCCCGCGCCACCCACCCCTGGCCACGGATGCTAGGGAGAAGGTCCACCACTCTCGCCTGACCCGGGTCCTGTATCTCGCGCGTGGCCGCAGGCAACCGAGGCAGAGAGGCCATTGCGCGCGACCGCTCCTCAGGCCCAGACTTCCCTCAACTAAGTTGAGCCCTCACCGGTCGGCTCCCCAGGCTCACCGGCAGCCAAGTCCGAGCAGCTTCACGCTTAGGCGGTGACCGACGATAGGCGGCAGCTCTTTAAGGCGGCTGGGGAGAGGTCGAGGCTCCGCGGTGTTGAAGGAGCCCGGGCCCGCGGCGGACTGCAGCAGCGGCGGAGCCCCGGCCCGCGGCGGACGGCAGCAGCGGATCCTCAGCCCGCGCGGACAGAAGCGGCAGACCACTGGCCCGCTCAGTTAAATCAAGTAGGTTTTTGGGGGGCCTGGCCTGTAGAGAGGGAGGCCTTTTATTGGCGAGGTCCAAGGGCGAACGAGGAGCCGCGTCCTGTCCCTGAAGACCCTCCTGAGTGGGGAGAGTGTTCTGGGCCTGCGCCCGGACACAGGAAATGGAGCGGGAGCATTCTCAGACCCCCTTCACCCCCCTGGTAGGCCTGCAAAGGCTGATACCCTCTGCAGGGGCTGCTCCTCCTCTGCTGCGACCTCTCTATTTCTGGCACATCCCAGCTTGTGCCCAGGGCCCTCTTCCACTCCCCCTCCCTTCTGCGGGGCTGCCAGATCACCCAGTATAGCCTGTTTGGGCACTGGGTCGGGAGCTCAGGGCAGAGGACAGTGGGAGTTTCTCTGTCTTGGTGGCTGGCCTACAAAGGGGTAGGCCTTTTGTGGATGAGGTCCCGGGCAAACGGGGAGCCTGGTCCTGGTCCTGAAGATCCTTCTGAGTGGTGAGAGCGATCTTGCCCCATGGCAGGAGCCAGGAAACAACGGAGCAAGGGCACTTTGTAAGCGGGGCCCTTGGTCAGCAGGGAAACCTGTTCTTGACTTAAAAGACCCATTAGATAGCATTGTTAGGAGGAGATGGGCAGGCGCCAAGGCAAGAATTCACCCAACAATATGAAAAACAACATGGAAACACCAGAACCCAATGATCTTACAACACAAGGACTTGAACACCCTAACAAAGAAGAAGTGGAAAAAAATTGACTTTATGAAAGCAATAGAGTCCCTGAAACAACATGTAAAAAACACCCTTATAGAAATGGATGAGAAGTATAACAAAAAGTTTGATGAAATGAGTAAATACGTAAATGATGCCCTGGGAAACCAAGAGAAAAACGATCAAACAGGTAATGGAAACAGTTCAAGAATTGAAAACGGAAATTGAAGCAAGGAAGAAAACACAAAATGAGGACCAGTTGGATATAGAAAATCTAGGTCAACGAGCAGAGGCTACAGAAACAAGCATAATCAACAGACTACAAAGGATGGAAGAAAGAATCTCAGATTCTGAAGACAACATAGAGAAAATAAACGCACTGATCAAAGAAAACAGCAAAACCAACAAGGTTTCGTCGCAAAACATTCAGGAAATATGGGACACAATAAAAAGACCAAACCTAAGAATAATAGGGATACAAGAAGGAGAAGAGTCACAACTCAAAGGTCCAGAAAATATTTTTCACAAAATTATAGAAGAAAACTTTCCCAACATAAAGAAAGATATTCCTTTGAATATTCAAGAAGCATACAGAACACCAAACAGACTGGATCAAAGAAAAACATCCCCTCCCCATATTATAATCAAAACACAAAATATACAGATTAAAGAAAGAATATTAAGAGCTGCAAAGGAAAAAGGGCAAGTTACTTATAAAGGTAAACCGATCAGACTTACACCTGACTTCTCTATGGAAACCATGAAAGCCAGAAGGTCCTGGATAGAGGTACTGCAGAAACTAAGAGACCATGGATGCAAACCCAAACTACTATACCCAGCCAAGCTATCGTTCACTATCAATGGAGAAAACAAGACATTCCAGGATAAGAACAAATTTAAACAATACGTAGCCACAAATCCAGCCCTACAGAAAGTAATAGAAGGAAAATCACAACACAAGGAATCCAACATAGCCAACACTGCCTACAATAACTTAGGCATCTAGTGACCCTTCACCAGCACGACGCAAAGAAGGGAGACACACAAACTCTACTACCAAAAACAATAGGAATAACCAGAGTAAAAAACCACTGGTCATTAATATCACTTAATATTAATGGTCTCAATTCACCTATAAAAAGACACAGACTAAAAGATTGGATACGAAAACAGGATCCAACATTCTGCTGTTTGCAAGAAACACATCTCAACCACAAAGACAGGCATCTACTCAGACTAAAGGGATGGGAAAAGGTTTTTCAAGCAAATGGTCCTAAGAAAAAAGCAGGTGTGGCCATACTAATTTCTAACAAAACGGACTTCAAACTAAAATCAATCAGAAGAGATCGAGATGGACACTTTATACTCATAACAGGAACAATTCATCAGGATGAAGTCTCAATCCTGAATATCTACACCCCTAATATAAAAGCACCCACTTATGTAAAAGAAATATTACTAAAACTCAAGGCAGACATCAAACCACACACACTAGTAGTAGGAGACTTCAACACACCTCTCTAACCAATGGACAGGTCAATCAGACAGAAACCTAATACCACTCTTGGGAATATATCCAAGAAATGCCCTATCATACGACAAAAGTATATGCTCAACTATGTTCATAGCAGCATTGTTTGTAATAGCCAGAACCTGGAAAAACAACCTAGATGCCCTTCAATGGAAGAATGGATGAAGAAAGTATGGAATATATACATATTAGAGTACTACTCAGCAGTAAAAAACAATGACTTCCTGAATTTTGCAGGCAAATGGACAGAAATAGAAAACACTATCCTGAGCGAGGTGAGCCAGACCCAAAAAGAGGAACATGGGATGTACTCACTCATATTTGGTTTCTAGCCATGAATAGGGGACGTTGAGCCTATTATGCGTGGTCCTAGAGAAGCTAATTAAGAAGGTGAACCCAAAGAAAAACATTTAGGCGATGAAAGGAGACAGAGACAAAGACCCACATTGGAGCACCGGACTGAAATCTCAAGGTCCAAATCATGAGCAGGAGACAGAGCACGAGCAAGGAACATAGGACCGCGAGGGGTGCACCCACACACTGAGACAATGGGGATGTTCTATCACGAACTCACCAAGGCCAGCTGGCCTGGGTCTGAAAAAGCATGGGATAAAACCGGACTTGCTGAACATAATGGACAATGAGGACTACTGAGAACTCAAGAACAATGGCAATGGGTTTTTGATCCTACTGCACGTACTGGCTTTGTGGGAGCCTAGGCAGTTTGGATGCTCACCTTACTAGACCTGGATGGAGGTGGGTGGTCCTTGGACTTCCCACGGGGCAGGGAACCCGGATTACTCTTAGGGATGATGAGGGAGGGGGACTTGATGGGGGAGGGGGAGGGAAATGGGAGGTGGTGGCGGGGAGAAGGCAGAAATCTTTAATAAATAAATAAACAATAAAAAGAAAAAAAAAGAAAAAAAAGAAACACCTGCACCAAAAAGACAGACATTTACTCAGAGTAAAGGGTTGGGAAAAGGTTTTTCAATCAAATGGACCTAAGAAACAAGCAAGTGTGGCCATACTAATTTCTAACAAAGTTGACTTCAAACTAAAATCAATCAGAAGAAATGAAGTGGGACACTTTTTACTCATAACAGGAACAATTCATCAGGATGAAGTCCCAATCCTGAATATCTATGCCCCTAATATAAAAGTACCTACATATATAAAAGAAACATTACTAGAACTCAAAGCACACATCAAATCTCACACACTAATGGTAGGAGACTTCAACACTACTCTCTTATCAATGGACAGGTCAACTAGACAGAAACCTAACAGAGAAATAAGAAAACTAACAGAGGTAATGAATCAAGTGGACTTAACAGACATCGATAGAACATTTCACCCAAATAGGAAAGAATATACCTTCTTCTCAGCATCTCATGGAACCTTCTCGAAAATTGATCACGTACTTGATAACAAAACAAACCTCCACAGATACAAAAAAAAAAAAAATAGTAACCACCTGTGTCTTATCAGATCAACATGGAATAAAGTTAGAATTTAACAACAATTCTACCCCCAGAAAGCCTACAAACTCATGGAAACTGAACAGGCAACTACTGAACCACCCCTGGGTCAGGGAAGAAATAAAGAAAGAAATTAAAGTCTTCCTTGAATTCAACAACAACAAAAAAGTCACAACATACCCAAACCTATGGGACACTATGAAAGCAGTGCTAAGGGGAAAATTCATAGCACTAAGTGCCCACATAAAGAAAACAGAGAAAGCCCACATTAGAGACTTAACAGGACAGCTGAAATCTCTAGAAAAAAAAGAAGCAGACTCACCCAGGAGGAGTAGAAGACTGGAAATAATCAAACTGAGAGCTGAAATCAACAAAATAGAAACACATACAATAATCCAAAGAATCAATGAAACAAAGAGCTGGTTCTTTGAGAAAATCAACAAGATTGACAAGTTCCTAATCAAACTAATCAAAAGGTAGAGAGAACATGCAAATTAACAAGATCAGAAATGAAAAGGGGGACATAACAACAGACACTGAGGAAATTCAGAGAGTAATTAGGTCTTACTACAAAGGCTTATATGCTACAAAGTTGGAAAATGTAAAAGAAATGGACTTGTTTTTAGATAAATACCATATACCACAATTAAATCAAGACCAGGTGAACAATTTAAATAGACCTATAAGTCATGAGGAAATAGAAGCTGCCATCAAAAACCTCCCTACCAAAAAAAGCCCAGGACCAGATGGTTACAATAGAGAATTTTACCAGAACTTCCAAGAAGAGTTGATACCCATGCTCCTTATGGTGTCTCACATTACCCTGATACCAAAACCACACAAAGACTCAACCAAGAAAGAGAATTACAGACCGATCTCTCTCAGAAACACTGATGCGAAAATTCTCAATAAAATACTGGCAAACTGAATCCAAAAACACATCAAAAATTATCCATTATGATCAAGTAGGCTTCATCCCAGAGATGCAGGGCTGGTTCAACATACAAAAATCTATCAATGTAATCCATCATATAAATAAACTGAAGGAAAAAAAAACTAAATGATTATTTCATTAGAAGCTGAAAAAGCATTTGACAAACTTCAACACCCCTTTACAATAAAGATCTTGGAGAGGTTAGGGATACAAGGATCACATCTAAATATAATAAAAGCAATATAAAGCAAGCCAACAGCTAATATCAAATTAAATGGAGAGAAACTCAAAGCCATTCCACTAAAATCAGGAACAAGACAAGGCTGTCCACTCTCACCATATCTCTGCAATATAGTGTTTGAAGTTCTAGCAATAGCAATAAGGGGATTAAGGGGATTCGATTTGGAAAAGAAGTCAAACTTTTGTTACTTGCAGATGATAAGATAGTATACATCAGTGACCCCAAAAACTCTACCAAAGAACTTCTACATCTGAAAAATACCTTCAGTGATGTGTCAGGATACAAGATCAACTCAAAAAAAAAAATCAATAGCCTTCCTATACACAAAGGATAGAGAAGCAGAGAGGGAAATCAGAGAAACTTCACCTTTCACTATAGCCACAAATAGCATAAAGTATACTGGGGTTACACTAACCAAGGAAGTGAAAGATGTATTTGACAAGAACTTTAAGGCTTTGAAGAAAGAAATTCAAGAGCATACCAGAAAATGGAAGGATCTCCCATGCTCTTGAATGGGTAGGATCAACATAGTAAAAACAGCAGTTCTACCAAAGGCAATCTATAAATTCAACTCAATCCCCATCAAAATCCCAACAAAATTCCTCACAGACCTTGAGAGAACAATAATCAACTTTATATGGAAGAACAAAAAACCCAGGATAGCCAAACCATTCCTGTACAATAAAGGTATTTCTGGAGGCATTACCATCGCTGACTTCAAACTCTATTACAGAGCTAAAGTAGTGAAAACAGCTTGGTATTGGCATAAAAACAGAGATGCAGACAATGGAATTGAATCGAAGACCCAGATATTAACCCACAAACCTATGAACACCTGATTTTCGACAAAGGAACTAAAATTATACAATGGAAGAAATGAAGAAAGCATCTTCAACAAATGGTGCTGGCATAACTGGATGTCAACCTGTAGAAGAATGAAAATAGATTCATATCTATCACCATGTGCAAAACTCAAGTCCAAACGGATTAAAGACCTCAATATGAATCTGACCACACTGAACCTGATAGAAGAGAAACTGGGAAGTAGACTGCAACACATGGGCACAGGAGACCAATTCCTCCATATAACCCCACTAGCACAGACAACAAGAGCAACATTGACTAAATGGGAACTCCTGACACTGAGAAGCTTCTTTAATGCAAAAAAAAAAAAAAAACCACTGTCATTGGAGACAAAAAGGCATCCTTCTGAATGGGAGAAGATCTTCACCAACCCCACATCTGACAAAGGTCTGATCTCCAAAATACATAAAGAACTCAAGAAACTGGACATCAAAACTCTAATTAATCCAATTAAAAAATGGGGTACTGAACTGAACAGAGAATTCTCAGCAGACGAAGTTCAAATGGCCAAAAGACACTTAAGGTCATGTTCAAACTTCTTAGCGATCAGGGAAATGCAAGTCAAAACAACTTTGAGATACCGTCTTACACCTGTCAGCATGGCTAAAATCAAAAACACCAATGACAGCCTATGCTGGAGAGAATGTGGAGTAAGGGGTATACTTATCCATTGCTGATGGGAATGCAAACTTGTGCAACCACTTTGGAAATCAGTCTGGCAGTTGCTCAGGAAATTTCGATCAACTTACCTCAAGATCCAGCAATACCACTCTTTGGGAATATACCCAAGAGATGCCCAATCATACTTCAAAAGCATTTGTTCAACTATGTTCATAGCAGCTTTATTTGTAATAGCCAGAACCTGGAAACAACCTAGATGTCCCTCAATGGAAGAATGGATAAAGAAAGTATGGAATATATATGCATTAGAGTACTACTCAGTGGTAAAAAAAAAAAAAAAAAACAATGACATCTTGAATTTTGCATGCAAATGGATGGAAACAGAAAACACTTTACTGAGTGAAATAACCTAGACACAAAAATATGAATATGGTATGTACTCACTCATTAGTGGACTCTAGCCATAAACAAAGGACATTTAGCCTATAGTTCACAAGCCTAGAGAAGCCAAATAATAAGGTGAACCCAAAGAAAAACATATATAGATCCTCCTGGAAATTGGAAGCAGACAGATTTCCCGGCAAAAGTTGGGAGCCTGGGGTGGGAGTGAGGGTGGAGTGGGGAAAAGGGGAGAGGGGGAGAGAGAAGGGATAAGGGAAGGATTGGGGAGAGCTTGGGGGAGTGGGAGGGTGGAGATGGAGGAAGGGCGGATATAGGAGCATAGAAGATATCTTCATTAAGGGAGCCATTTTAGTGTTGGCAAGAGACTTGGCTCTAGAGGGGATCCCAGGTGTCCATGGGGATGCCCCAGCTCATTTCTTGGGCAGCACAGGAGAGGGTGCCTGAACTGGCCTTGTCCCATAGTCACACTGATGAATATCTCAAATATCACCATAGAACCTTTTTCAGATAATGGATGGAGATAGAGACAGATACCCAATTCAGAGCACTGGACTGAGCTCCAAAGGTCCAGTTGAAGAGCAGAAAGAGGGAGAAGATAAGCAAGGAAGTCAAGACCACGAGGGGTTGGTCTACCCACTGAGACAGTGTGCCTGATCTAATGGGAGCTCACCAAATCCAGCTGGACTGGGACTGAACGAGCATATGAAAAAACCGGACTCTCTGAATGTGGCTCACAACGGGGGCGGACTGAGAAGCCATTGATAATGACACTGGGACTTGTTTCTACTGTATGTACTGGCTTTTTAGGACCCTAGTCTATTTGGATACACATCTTCCTAAGCCTGGATGGAGGGGGGAGGGCCTTGGACCTCCCACAGGGCAGGGTACCCTGCCCTCTCTTAGGACTGCAGGGGGAAAGAGGAGGGTGAGTGGGGGAGTGGGAGGGGAATGGGAGGAGGGGAGGAAGTGGAAATTTTTGAATGAAAAAATAAAAAAAAGAAAAGAAAAAAATCAAAATATCATTTGCAGTATTTTTCAAAGAAAACTTTAACAGATGCCAAAGAGATGCAACTGAAATTAACATGAAATGACATGACCATTGTGTTCCAATATGAATGATAGGATAATTAAGCTAGTTCCACTTCGGGAATTAAAACAGAATCATCATCACAGTATAACTCCAGTCAACCAAATGCAGGGGAATGAATGCACCCAAAACTTAAGAAGACACGTGCTTAATGCAGTCTGTAAATCCCCAAGAAATGAAGGTATACAAAATGACACCGATTTATCTCAGAGTCATCCCAGCTCAAGGGAACGCCTCTACAGACAATGACCTTACAAATGCTGGAGCACTTCTCCAGACCCGGAAAATGGAATGGTTTAAAAACATGAATGAGCAACTTCTGGAGATAAATGGGGATGATAAGGGAGTGACGGTAGTAAGCATAAAAAGATACATCACTTTGACAATGAACTCTCAAAATAGCTTAATTATAGAGTAGAAAAGCAAAGACCGAATACTAAAATCCAATTTTCATTGTGAATTCCTGAATTCGCAGTAGAGTCTAGAAACTTAATGTGACCCAATCTTTCAGAGGTAAGATGGGGTGGGAATGGGGGTAGACAGTTTCTCAACTAGAAGAAAACAGGGTTTTCTGCATCGTTTCATACATCTCGCGAGTTCTAGTTACCAAAAGCAGTGACTAGCTGGGTATGCACTAGGGCCCCAGCTGAGGATCTGAATGCAGTTTTCTGAGCACTGGTAACACCCCCTCCCCCAGAGAAAGCGTGGGAAAATGCCCTAAGACTGCCAGGGCACGCAGTGCTTACCTGACTGATGCACTGTACCAGGGAGCTCTTTCCTGCGATGTCCACGCCGAGCACCTGTCCTTCAGAGGAAAGTCCCAGCAGGAGCCACTGCAGCTGGTCGCAGGAGAAGGCGGATACATGGAGGCTGGGATCAGTGCCCGCGCCACCCACCCCTGGCCACGGATGCTAGGGAGAAGGTCCACCACTCTCGCCTGACCCGGGTCCTGTATCTCGCGCGTGGCCGCAGGCAACCGAGGCAGAGAGGCCATTGCGCGCGACCGCTCCTCAGGCCCAGACTTCCCTCAACTAAGTTGAGCCCTCACCGGTCGGCTCCCCAGGCTCACCGGCAGCCAAGTCCGAGCAGCTTCACGCTTAGGCGGTGACCGACGATAGGCGGCAGCTCTTTAAGGCGGCTGGGGAGAGGTCGAGGCTCCGCGGTGTTGAAGGAGCCCGGGCCCGCGGCGGACTGCAGCAGCGGCGGAGCCCCGGCCCGCGGCGGACGGCAGCAGCGGATCCTCAGCCCGCGCGGACAGAAGCGGCAGACCACTGGCCCGCTCAGTTAAATCAAGTAGGTTTTTGGGGGGCCTGGCCTGTAGAGAGGGAGGCCTTTTATTGGCGAGGTCCAAGGGCGAACGAGGAGCCGCGTCCTGTCCCTGAAGACCCTCCTGAGTGGGGAGAGTGTTCTGGGCCTGCGCCCGGACACAGGAAATGGAGCGGGAGCATTCTCAGACCCCCTTCACCCCCCTGGTAGGCCTGCAAAGGCTGATACCCTCTGCAGGGGCTGCTCCTCCTCTGCTGCGACCTCTCTATTTCTGGCACATCCCAGCTTGTGCCCAGGGCCCTCTTCCACTCCCCCTCCCTTCTGCGGGGCTGCCAGATCACCCAGTATAGCCTGTTTGGGCACTGGGTCGGGAGCTCAGGGCAGAGGACAGTGGGAGTTTCTCTGTCTTGGTGGCTGGCCTACAAAGGGGTAGGCCTTTTGTGGATGAGGTCCCGGGCAAACGGGGAGCCTGGTCCTGGTGAAGATCCTTCTGAGTGGTGAGAGCGATCTTGCCCCATGGCAGGAGCCAGGAAACAACGGAGCAAGGGCACTTTGTAAGCGGGGCCCTTGGTCAGCAGGGAAACCTGTTCTTGACTTAAAAGACCCATTAGATAGCATTGTTAGGAGGAGATGGGCAGGCGCCAAGGCAAGAATTCACCCAACAATATGAAAAACAACATGGAAACACCAGAACCCAATGATCTTACAACACAAGGACTTGAACACCCTAACAAAGAAGAAGTGGAAAAAAATTGACTTTATGAAAGCAATAGAGTCCCTGAAACAACATGTAAAAAACACCCTTATAGAAATGGATGAGAAGTATAACAAAAAGTTTGATGAAATGAGTAAATACGTAAATGATGCCCTGGGAAACCAAGAAAAAAACGATCAAACAGGTAATGGAAACACTTCAAGAATTGAAAACGGAAATTGAAGCAAGGAAGAAAACACAAAATGAGGACCAGTTGGATATAGAAAATCTAGGTCAACGAGCAGAGGCTACAGAAACAAGCATAATCAACAGACTACAAAGGATGGAAGAAAGAATCTCAGATTCTGAAGACAACATAGAGAAAATAAACGCACTGATCAAAGAAAACAGCAAAATCAACAAGGTTTCGTCGCAAAACATTCAGGAAATATGGGACACAATAAAAAGACCAAACCTAAGAATAATAGGGATACAAGAAGGAGAAGAGTCACAACTCAAAGGTCCAGAAAATATTTTTCACAAAATTATAGAAGAAAACTTTCCCAACATAAAGAAAGATATTCCTTTGAATATTCAAGAAGCATACAGAACACCAAACAGACTGGATCAAAGAAAAACATCCCCTCCCCATATTATAATCAAAACACAAAATATACAGATTAAAGAAAGAATATTAAGAGCTGCAAAGGAAAAAGGGCAAGTTACTTATAAAGGTAAACCGATCAGACTTACACCTGACTTCTCTATGGAAACCATGAAAGCCAGAAGGTCCTGGATAGAGGTACTGCAGAAACTAAGAGACCATGGATGCAAACCCAAACTACTATACCCAGCCAAGCTATCGTTCACTATCAATGGAGAAAACAAGACATTCCAGGATAAGAACAAATTTAAACAATACGTAGCCACAAATCCAGCCCTACAGAAAGTAATAGAAGGAAAATCACAACACAAGGAATCCAACATAGCCAACACTGCCTACAATAACTTAGGCATCTAGTGACCCTTCACCAGCACGACGCAAAGAAGGGAGACACACAAACTCTACTACCAAAAACAATAGGAATAACCAGAGTAAAAAACCACTGGTCATTAATATCACTTAATATTAATGGTCTCAATTCACCTATAAAAAGACACAGACTAAAAGATTGGATACGAAAACAGGATCCAACATTCTGCTGTTTGCAAGAAACACATCTCAACCACAAAGACAGGCATCTACTCAGACTAAAGGGATGGGAAAAGGTTTTTCAAGCAAATGGTCCTAAGAAAAAAGCAGGTGTGGCCATACTAATTTCTAACAAAACGGACTTCAAACTAAAATCAATCAGAAGAGATCGAGATGGACACTTTATACTCATAACAGGAACAATTCATCAGGATGAAGTCTCAATCCTGAATATCTACACCCCTAATATAAAAGCACCCACTTATGTAAAAGAAATATTACTAAAACTCAAGGCAGACATCAAACCACACACACTAGTAGTAGGAGACTTCAACACACCTCTCTAACCAATGGACAGGTCAATCAGACAGAAACCTAATACCACTCTTGGGAATATATCCAAGAAATGCCCTATCATACGACAAAAGTATATGCTCAACTATGTTCATAGCAGCATTGTTTGTAATAGCCAGAACCTGGAAAAACAACCTAGATGCCCTTCAATGGAAGAATGGATGAAGAAAGTATGGAATATATACATATTAGAGTACTACTCAGCAGTAAAAAACAATGACTTCCTGAATTTTGCAGGCAAATGGACAGAAATAGAAAACACTATCCTGAGCGAGGTGAGCCAGACCCAAAAAGAGGAACATGGGATGTACTCACTCATATTTGGTTTCTAGCCATGAATAGGGGACGTTGAGCCTATTATGCGTGGTCCTAGAGAAGCTAATTAAGAAGGTGAACCCAAAGAAAAACATTTAGGCGATGAAAGGAGACAGAGACAAAGACCCACATTGGAGCACCGGACTGAAATCTCAAGGTCCAAATCATGAGCAGGAGACAGAGCACGAGCAAGGAACTTAGGACCGCGAGGGGTGCACCCACACACTGAGACAATGGGGATGTTCTATCACGAACTCACCAAGGCCAGCTGGCCTGGGTCTGAAAAAGCATGGGATAAAACCGGACTTGCTGAACATAATGGACAATGAGGACTACTGAGAACTCAAGAACAATGGCAATGGGTTTTTGATCCTACTGCACGTACTGGCTTTGTGGGAGCCTAGGCAGTTTGGATGCTCACCTTACTAGACCTGGATGGAGGTGGGTGGTCCTTGGACTTCCCACGGGGCAGGGAACCCGGATTACTCTTAGGGATGATGAGGGAGGGGGACTTGATGGGGGAGGGGGAGGGAAATGGGAGGTGGTGGCGGGGAGAAGGCAGAAATCTTTAATAAATAAATAAACAATAAAAAGAAAAAAAAAGAAAAAAAAGAAACACCTGCACCAAAAAGACAGACATTTACTCAGAGTAAAGGGTTGGGAAAAGGTTTTTCAATCAAATGGACCTAAGAAACAAGCAAGTGTGGCCATACTAATTTCTAACAAAGTTGACTTCAAACTAAAATCAATCAGAAGAAATGAAGTGGGACACTTTTTACTCATAACAGGAACAATTCATCAGGATGAAGTCCCAATCCTGAATATCTATGCCCCTAATATAAAAGTACCTACATATATAAAAGAAACATTACTAGAACTCAAAGCACACATCAAATCTCACACACTAATGGTAGGAGACTTCAACACTACTCTCTTATCAATGGACAGGTCAACTAGACAGAAACCTAACAGAGAAATAAGAAAACTAACAGAGGTAATGAATCAAGTGGACTTAACAGACATCGATAGAACATTTCACCCAAATAGGAAAGAATATACCTTCTTCTCAGCATCTCATGGAACCTTCTCGAAAATTGATCACGTACTTGATAACAAAACAAACCTCCACAGATACAAAAAAAAAAAAAATAGTAACCACCTGTGTCTTATCAGATCAACATGGAATAAAGTTAGAATTTAACAACAATTCTACCCCCAGAAAGCCTACAAACTCATGGAAACTGAACAGGCAACTACTGAACCACCCCTGGGTCAGGGAAGAAATAAAGAAAGAAATTAAAGTCTTCCTTGAATTCAACAACAACAAAAAAGTCACAACATACCCAAACCTATGGGACACTATGAAAGCAGTGCTAAGGGGAAAATTCATAGCACTAAGTGCCCACATAAAGAAAACAGAGAAAGCCCACATTAGAGACTTAACAGGACAGCTGAAATCTCTAGAAAAAAAAGAAGCAGACTCACCCAGGAGGAGTAGAAGACTGGAAATAATCAAACTGAGAGCTGAAATCAACAAAATAGAAACACATACAATAATCCAAAGAATCAATGAAACAAAGAGCTGGTTCTTTGAGAAAATCAACAAGATTGACAAGTTCCTAATCAAACTAATCAAAAGGTAGAGAGAACATGCAAATTAACAAGATCAGAAATGAAAAGGGGGACATAACAACAGACACTGAGGAAATTCAGAGAGTAATTAGGTCTTACTACAAAGGCTTATATGCTACAAAGTTGGAAAATGTAAAAGAAATGGACTTGTTTTTAGATAAATACCATATACCACAATTAAATCAAGACCAGGTGAACAATTTAAATAGACCTATAAGTCATGAGGAAATAGAAGCTGCCATCAAAAACCTCCCTACCAAAAAAAGCCCAGGACCAGATGGTTACAATAGAGAATTTTACCAGAACTTCCAAGAAGAGTTGATACCCATGCTCCTTATGGTGTCTCACATTACCCTGATACCAAAACCACACAAAGACTCAACCAAGAAAGAGAATTACAGACCGATCTCTCTCAGAAACACTGATGCGAAAATTCTCAATAAAATACTGGCAAACTGAATCCAAAAACACATCAAAAATTATCCATTATGATCAAGTAGGCTTCATCCCAGAGATGCAGGGCTGGTTCAACATACAAAAATCTATCAATGTAATCCATCATATAAATAAACTGAAGGAAAAAAAAACTAAATGATTATTTCATTAGAAGCTGAAAAAGCATTTGACAAACTTCAACACCCCTTTACAATAAAGATCTTGGAGAGGTTAGGGATACAAGGATCACATCTAAATATAATAAAAGCAATATAAAGCAAGCCAACAGCTAATATCAAATTAAATGGAGAGAAACTCAAAGCCATTCCACTAAAATCAGGAACAAGACAAGGCTGTCCACTCTCACCATATCTCTGCAATATAGTGTTTGAAGTTCTAGCAATAGCAATAAGGGGATTAAGGGGATTCGATTTGGAAAAGAAGTCAAACTTTTGTTACTTGCAGATGATAAGATAGTATACATCAGTGACCCCAAAAACTCTACCAAAGAACTTCTACATCTGAAAAATACCTTCAGTGATGTGTCAGGATACAAGATCAACTCAAAAAAAAAAAATCAATAGCCTTCCTATACACAAAGGATAGAGAAGCAGAGAGGGAAATCAGAGAAACTTCACCTTTCACTATAGCCACAAATAGCATAAAGTATACTGGGGTTACACTAACCAAGGAAGTGAAAGATGTATTTGACAAGAACTTTAAGGCTTTGAAGAAAGAAATTCAAGAGCATACCAGAAAATGGAAGGATCTCCCATGCTCTTGAATGGGTAGGATCAACATAGTAAAAACAGCAGTTCTACCAAAGGCAATCTATAAATTCAACTCAATCCCCATCAAAATCCCAACAAAATTCCTCACAGACCTTGAGAGAACAATAATCAACTTTATATGGAAGAACAAAAAACCCAGGATAGCCAAACCATTCCTGTACAATAAAGGTATTTCTGGAGGCATTACCATCGCTGACTTCAAACTCTATTACAGAGCTAAAGTAGTGAAAACAGCTTGGTATTGGCATAAAAACAGAGATGCAGACAATGGAATTGAATCGAAGACCCAGATATTAACCCACAAACCTATGAACACCTGATTTTCGACAAAGGAACTAAAATTATACAATGGAAGAAATGAAGAAAGCATCTTCAACAAATGGTGCTGGCATAACTGGATGTCAACCTGTAGAAGAATGAAAATAGATTCATATCTATCACCATGTGCAAAACTCAAGTCCAAACGGATTAAAGACCTCAATATGAATCTGACCACACTGAACCTGATAGAAGAGAAACTGGGAAGTAGACTGCAACACATGGGCACAGGAGACCAATTCCTCCATATAACCCTACTAGCACAGACAACAAGAGCAACATTGACTAAATGGGAACTCCTGACACTGAGAAGCTTCTTTAATGCAAAAAAAAAAAAAAAACCTCCCTTCTGAGGGGCTGCGAGATCACCCAGTATAGCCTGTTTGGGCACTGGGTCGGGAGCTCAGGGCAGAGGACAGTGGGAGTTTCTCTGTCTTGGTGGCTGGCCTACAAAGGGGTAGGCCTTTTGTGGATGAGGTCCTGGGCAAACGGGGAGCCTGGTCCTGGTCCTGAAGATCCTTCTGAGTGGTGAGAGCGATCTTGGCCCACGGCTGGAGCCAGGAAACGGAGCCAGGGCACTTTGTAAGCGGGGCCCTTGGTCAGCAGGGAAACCTGTTCTTGACTTAAAAGACCCATTAGATAGCATTGTTAGGAGGAGATGGGCAGGCGCCAAGGCAAGAATTCACCCAACAATATGAAAAACAACATGGAAACACCAGAACCCAATGATCTTACAACACAAGGACTTGAACACCCTAACAAAGAAGAAGTGGAAAAAAATTGACTTTATGAAAGCAATAGAGTCCCTGAAACAACATGTAAAAAACACCCTTATAGAAATGGATGAGAAGTATAACAAAAAGTTTGATGAAATGAGTAAATACGTAAATGATGCCCTGGGAAACCAAGAGAAAAACGATCAAACAGGTAATGGAAACAGTTCAAGAATTGAAAACGGAAATTGAAGCAAGGAAGAAAACACAAAATGAGGACCAGTTGGATATAGAAAATCTAGGTCAACGAGCAGAGGCTACAGAAACAAGCATAATCAACAGACTACAAAGGATGGAAGAAAGAATCTCAGATTCTGAAGACAACATAGAGAAAATAAACGCACTGATCAAAGAAAACAGCAAAACCAACAAGGTTTCGTCGCAAAACATTCAGGAAATATGGGACACAATAAAAAGACCAAACCTAAGAATAATAGGGATACAAGAAGGAGAAGAGTCACAACTCAAAGGTCCAGAAAATATTTTTCACAAAATTATAGAAGAAAACTTTCCCAACATAAAGAAAGATATTCCTTTGAATATTCAAGAAGCATACAGATCACCAAACAGACTGGATCAAAGAAAAACATCCCCTCCCCATATTATAATCAAAACACAAAATATACAGATTAAAGAAAGAATATTAAGAGCTGCAAAGGAAAAAGGGCAAGTTACTTATAAAGGTAAACCGATCAGACTTACACCTGACTTCTCTATGGAAACCATGAAAGCCAGAAGGTCCTGGATAGAGGTACTGCAGAAACTAAGAGACCATGGATGCAAACCCAAACTACTATACCCAGCCAAGCTATCGTTCACTATCAATGGAGAAAACAAGACATTCCAGGATAAGAACAAATTTAAACAATACGTAGCCACAAATCCAGCCCTACAGAAAGTAATAGAAGGAAAATCACAACACAAGGAATCCAACATAGCCAACACTGCCTACAATAACTTAGGCATCTAGTGACCCTTCACCAGCACGACTCAAAGAAGGGAGACACACAAACTCTACTACCAAAAACAATAGGAATAACCAGAGTAAAAAACCACTGGTCATTAATATCACTTAATATTAATGGTCTCAATTCACCTATAAAAAGACACAGACTAAAAGATTGGATACGAAAACAGGATCCAACATTCTGCTGTTTGCAAGAAACACATCTCAACCACAAAGACAGGCATCTACTCAGACTAAAGGGATGGGAAGAGGTTTTTCAAGCAAATGGTCCTAAGAAAAAAGCAGGTGTGGCCATACTAATTTCTAACAAAACGGACTTCAAACTAAAATCAATCAGAAGAGATCGAGATGGACACTTTATACTCATAACAGGAACAATTCATCAGGATGAAGTCTCAATCCTGAATATCTACACCCCTAATATAAAAGCACCCACTTATGTAAAAGAAATATTACTAAAACTCAAGGCAGACATCAAACCACACACACTAGTAGTAGGAGACTTCAACACACCTCTCTAACCAATGGACAGGTCAATCAGACAGAAACCTAATAGAGACTTAAGAGAATTGTTGGACGTAATGAAGCAAATGGACTTAACCGACATCTATAGAATACTCCACCCAAATAGGAAAGAATATACCTTCTTCTCTGCAGCTCATGGAACCTTCTCGAAAATTGACCACATACTGGGTAACAAAGGAAACCTCCACAGATACAAAAAAATATCAGTGTCCTCCTGTGTCTTATCAGATCACCACGGATTAAAGTTAGAGGGCAACAACAATGCTACCCCCAAAAAGCCTACAAACTCATGGAAACTGAACAGTCAACTACTGAACCACACCTGGGTCAAGGAAGAAATTAAGAAAGAAATTAAAGTCTTCCTTGAATTTAATGAAAATAAAGAGACAACATACTCAAACCTATGGGACACGATGAAAGCTGTGCTCAGAGGAAAGTTCATAGCACTAAGTGCCCACTTAAAGAAAACGGAGAAAGCGTACATTGGGGACTTAACAGCACACCTGAAAACTCTAAAAAAAAAAAAGAAGCAGAAGCACCCAGGAGTAGTACAAGACTGGAAATAATCGAACTGAGGGCGGAAATCAACAAAATAGAAACACAGAAAACAGTCCAAAGAATCAATGAAACAAAAAGTTGGTTCTTAGAGAAAAATCAACAAAATCGACAAACCTCTTTCCAAACTAATTAAATGACAGAGAGAGAACACGCAAATAAATAAGATCAGAAATGAAGAGGGGGACATAACCACAGACACAGAGGAAATTCAGACAATCATTAGATCTTACTACAAAAGCCTGTATGCCACAAAACTGGAAAATGCAAAAGAAATGGACATATTTTTAGATAAGGACCATATACCAAAGCGAAACCAAGAACAGGTGAACGAGCTAAATAGACCGGTTAGTTGCAAAGAATTAGAAATGGTTATCAAAAATCTCCCTTCCAAAAAAAGCCCAGGACCAGATGGTTTCAATGCAGAATTCTACCAGACCTTCCAAGAAGAGCTAATACCTATACTTCTTAATGTATTTCACAATATAGAAACAGAAGAGTCATTGCCAAATTCCTTTTATGAAGCTACAGTTACCCTGATACCAAAACCACACAAAGACCCAACCAAGAAAGAGAATGACAGGCCTATCTCACTCATGAACATCGATGCAAAAATCCTCAATAAAATACTGGCAAACCGAATCCAAGAACACATCAGAAAAATTATCCATTATGATCAAGTAGGCTTCATCCCAGAGATGCAGGGCTGGTTCAACATACGCAAATCTATCAATGTAATCCACCATATAAATAAACTGAAAGAAAAAAACCATATGATCATTTCATTAGATGCTGAAAAAGCATTCGACAAAATTCAACACCCCTTTATGATGAAGGTCTTGGAGAGATTAGGGATAAAAGGATCATACCTAAATATAATAAAAGCTATTTACAGCAAGCCGACAGCCAACATTAAATTAAACGGAGAAAAACTCAAAGCCATCCCACTAAAATCAGGAACACGACAAGGATGTCCACTCTCTCCATACCTCTTCAATATAGTGCTTGAAGTTCTAGCAATAGCAATAAGACAACATAAGGGGATCAAGGGGATCCATATTGGAAAGGAAGAAGTTAAGCTTTCATTATTTGCAGATGATATGATAGTATACATAAGCGACCCCAAAAACTCTACCAAAGAACTCCTACAGCTGATAAACACCTTTGGTAATGTGGCAGGTTACAAAATCAACTCCAAAAAATCAGTTGCCTTCCTATACACTAAGGATAAGGAAGCAGAGAGGGAAATCAGAGAAGCATCACCTTTCACGATAGCCACAAATAGCATAAAATACCTTGGGGTAACTCTGACCAAGGAAGTGAAAGATCTATTTGGCAAGAACTTTAAGTCTTTGAAGAAAGAAATTGAAGAGGACACCAGAAAATGGAAGGACCTCCCTTGCTCTTGGATTGGGAGGATCAACATAGTAAAAATGGCAATTCTACCAAAAGCAATCTATAGATTCAACGCAATCCCCATCAAAATCCCATCAAAATTCTTCACAGATCTGGAAAAGACAATAATCAACTTTATATGGAAAAACAAAAAACCCAGGATAGCCAAAACAATCTTATACAATAAAGGATTGTCTGGGGGCATTACCATCCCTGACTTCAAACTCTATTACAGAGCTACAGTATTGAAAACAGCTTGGTATTGGCATAGAAACAGAGAAGTCGACCAATGGAATCGAATAGAAGACACTAGCTTTAACCCACAAACCTATGAACACCTGATTTTTGATAAAGGAGATAAAAGTATTCAATGGAAGAAAGAAAGCATCTTTAACAAATGGTGCTGGCAAAACTGGATGTCAGCCTGTAGAAGAATAAAAATAGATCCATATCTATCACCATACTCAAAACTCAAATCCAAATGGATTAAAGACCTCAATATCAGTCCGAACACACTGAACCTGACAGAAGAGAAAGTGGGAAGTACTCTACAACACATGGGCACAGGAGAACACTTCCTACATACAACCCCAGCAGCACAGACATTAAGGGCATCATTGAATAAATGGGACCTCCTGAGACTGAGAAGCTTCTGTAAAGCAAAGGACACTGTCACTAAGACAAAAAGGCAACCCACTGACTGGGAGAAGATCTTCACCAACCCCGCAACAGACAAAGGTCTGATCTCCAAAATATATAGAGAACTCAAGAAAGTAGACCGTAAAGGGCTAATCAACCCAATTAAAAAATGGGGCACTGAACTGAACAGAGAATTCTCAACAGAAGAAGAGCGAACGGCCAAAAGACATTTAAGGTCATGCTCAACTTCCCTAGCGATCAGGGAAATGCAAATCAAGACAACTTTAAGATACCATCTTACACCTGTCAGAATGGCTAAAATAAAAAACACCAATGATAGCCATTGCTGGAGAGGTTGTGGAGAAAGGGGTATACTCATCCATTGCTGGTGGGAATGCAAACTTGTGCAACCACTTTGGAAAACAGTGTGGCGGTTTCTCAGGAATTTCGGGATCCACCTACCCCTGGACCCAGCAATACCACTCTTGGGAATATATCCAAGAAATGCCCTATCATACGACAAAAGTATATGCTCAACTATGTTCATAGCAGCATTGTTTGTAATAGCCAGAACCTGGAAAAACAACCTAGATGCCCTTCAATGGAAGAATGGATGAAGAAAGTATGGAATATATACATATTAGAGTACTACTCAGCAGTAAAAAACAATGACTTCCTGAATTTTGCAGGCAAATGGACAGAAATAGAAAACACTATCCTGAGCGAGGTGAGCCAGACCCAAAAAGAGGAACATGGGATGTACTCACTCATATTTGGTTTCTAGCCATGAATAGGGGACGTTGAGCCTATTATGCGTGGTCCTAGAGAAGCTAATTAAGAAGGTGAACCCAAAGAAAAACATTTAGGCGATGAAAGGAGACAGAGACAAAGACCCACATTGGAGCACCGGACTGAAATCTCAAGGTCCAAATCATGAGCAGGAGACAGAGCACGAGCAAGGAACTTAGGACCGCGAGGGGTGCACCCACACACTGAGACAATGGGGATGTTCTATCACGAACTCACCAAGGCCAGCTGGCCTGGGTCTGAAAAAGCATGGGATAAAACCGGACTTGCTGAACATAATGGACAATGAGGACTACTGAGAACTCAAGAACAATGGCAATGGGTTTTTGATCCTACTGCACGTACTGGCTTTGTGGGAGCCTAGGCAGTTTGGATGCTCACCTTACTAGACCTGGATGGAGGTGGGTGGTCCTTGGACTTCCCACGGGGCAGGGAACCCGGATTACTCTTAGGGATGATGAGGGAGGGGGACTTGATGGGGGAGGGGGAGGGAAATGGGAGGTGGTGGCGGGGAGAAGGCAGAAATCTTTAATAAATAAATAAACAATAAAAAGAAAAAAAAAGAAAAAAAAGAAACACCTGCACCAAAAAGACAGACATTTACTCAGAGTAAAGGGTTGGGAAAAGGTTTTTCAATCAAATGGACCTAAGAAACAAGAAACAAGCAAGTGTGGCCATACTAATTTCTAACAAAGTTGACTTCAAACTAAAATCAATCAGAAGAAATGAAGTGGGACACTTTTTACTCATAACAGGAACAATTCATCAGGATGAAGTCCCAATCCTGAATATCTATGCCCCTAATATAAAAGTACCTACATATATAAAAGAAACATTACTAGAACTCAAAGCACACATCAAATCTCACACACTAATGGTAGGAGACTTCAACACTCCTCTCTTATCAATGGACAGGTCAACTAGACAGAAACCTAACAGAGAAATAAGAAAACTAACAGAGGTAATGAATCAAGTGGACTTAACAGACATCGATAGAACATTTCACCCAAATAGGAAAGAATATACCTTCTTCTCAGCATCTCATGGAACCTTCTCGAAAATTGATCACGTACTTGATAACAAAACAAACCTCCACAGATACAAAAAAAAAAAAAAAATAGTAACCACCTGTGTCTTATCAGATCAACATGGAATAAAGTTAGAATTTAACAACAATTCTACCCCCAGAAAGCCTACAAACTCATGGAAACTGAACAGGCAACTACTGAACCACCCCTGGGTCAGGGAAGAAATAAAGAAAGAAATTAAAGTCTTCCTTGAATTCAACAACAACAAAAAAGTCACAACATACCCAAACCTATGGGACACTATGAAAGCAGTGCTAAGGGGAAAATTCATAGCACTAAGTGCCCACATAAAGAAAACAGAGAAAGCCCACATTAGAGACTTAACAGGACAGCTGAAATCTCTAGAAAAAAAAGAAGCAGACTCACCCAGGAGGAGTAGAAGACTGGAAATAATCAAACTGAGAGCTGAAATCAACAAAATAGAAACACATACAATAATCCAAAGAATCAATGAAACAAAGAGCTGGTTCTTTGAGAAAATCAACAAGATTGACAAGTTCCTAATCAAACTAATCAAAAGGTAGAGAGAACATGCAAATTAACAAGATCAGAAATGAAAAGGGGGACATAACAACAGACACTGAGGAAATTCAGAGAGTAATTAGGTCTTACTACAAAGGCTTATATGCTACAAAGTTGGAAAATGTAAAAGAAATGGACTTGTTTTTAGATAAATACCATATACCACAATTAAATCAAGACCAGGTGAACAATTTAAATAGACCTATAAGTCATGAGGAAATAGAAGCTGCCATCAAAAACCTCCCTACCAAAAAAAGCCCAGGACCAGATGGTTACAATAGAGAATTTTACCAGAACTTCCAAGAAGAGTTGATACCCATGCTCCTTATGGTGTCTCACATTATAGAAACAAAAGAGGTTTCATGCAGCTACAGTTACCCTGATACCAAAACCACACAAAGACTCAACCAAGAAAGAGAATTACAGACCGATCTCTCTCAGAAACACTGATGCGAAAATTCTCAATAAAATACTGGCAAACTGAATCCAAAAACACATCAAAAATTATCCATTATGATCAAGTAGGCTTCATCCCAGAGATGCAGGGCTGGTTCAACATACAAAAATCTATCAATGTAATCCATCATATAAATAAACTGAAGGGAAAAAAAACTAAATGATTATTTCATTAGAAGCTGAAAAAGCATTTGACAAAATTCAACACCCCTTTACAATAAAGATCTTGGAGAGGTTAGGGATACAAGGATCACATCTAAATATAATAAAAGCAATATAAAGCAAGCCAACAGCTAATATCAAATTAAATGGAGAGAAACTCAAAGCCATTCCACTAAAATCAGGAACAAGACAAGGCTGTCCACTCTCACCATATCTCTGCAATATAGTGTTTGAAGTTCTAGCAATAGCAATAAGGGGATTAAGGGGATTCGATTTGGAAAAGAAGTCAAACTTTTGTTACTTGCAGATGATAAGATAGTATACATCAGTGACCCCAAAAACTCTACCAAAGAACTTCTACATCTGAAAAATACCTTCAGTGATGTGTCAGGATACAAGATCAACTCAAAAAAAAAAAAAAAATCAATAGCCTTCCTATACACAAAGGATAGAGAAGCAGAGAGGGAAATCAGAGAAACTTCACCTTTCACTATAGCCACAAATAGCATAAAGTATACTGGGGTTACACTAACCAAGGAAGTGAAAGATGTATTTGACAAGAACTTTAAGGCTTTGAAGAAAGAAATTCAAGAGCATACCAGAAAATGGAAGGATCTCCCATGCTCTTGAATGGGTAGGATCAACATAGTAAAAACAGCAGTTCTACCAAAGGCAATCTATAAATTCAACTCAATCCCCATCAAAATCCCAACAAAATTCTTCACAGACCTTGAGAGAACAATAATCAACTTTATATGGAAGAACAAAAAACCCAGGATAGCCAAACCATTCCTGTACAATAAAGGTATTTCTGGAGGCATTACCATCGCTGACTTCAAACTCTATTACAGAGCTAAAGTAGTGAAAACAGCTTGGTATTGGCATAAAAACAGAGATGCAGACAATGGAATTGAATCGAAGACCCAGATATTAACCCACAAACCTATGAACACCTGATTTTCGACAAAGGAACTAAAATTATACAATGGAAGAAATGAAGAAAGCATCTTCAACAAATGGTGCTGGCATAACTGGATGTCAACCTGTAGAAGAATGAAAATAGATTCATATCTATCACCATGTGCAAAACTCAAGTCCAAACGGATTAAAGACCTCAATATGAATCTGACCACACTGAACCTGATAGAAGAGAAACTGGGAAGTAGACGGCAACACATGGGCACAGGAGACCAATTCCTCCATATAACCCCACTAGCACAGACAACAAGAGCAACATTGACTAAATGGGAACTCCTGACACTGAGAAGCTTCTTTAATGCAAAAAAAAAAAAAAAAAAAAACCACTGTCATTGGAGACAAAAAGGCATCCTTCTGAATGGGAGAAGATCTTCACCAACCCCACATCTGACAAAGGTCTGATCTCCAAAATACATAAAGAACTCAAGAAACTGGACATCAAAACTCTAATTAATCCAATTAAAAAATGGGGTACTGAACTGAACAGAGAATTCTCAGCAGACGAAGTTCAAATGGCCAAAAGATACTTAAGGTCATGTTCAAACTCCTTAGCGATCAGGGAAATGCAAGTCAAAACAACTTTGAGATACCATCTTACACCTGTCAGCATGGCTAAAATCAAAAACACCAATGACAGCCTATGCTGGAGAGAATGTGGAGTAAGGGGTATACTTATCCATTGCTGATGGGAATGCAAACTTGTGCAACCACTTTGGAAATCAGTCTGGCAGTTGCTCAGGAAATTTCGATCAACTTACCTCAAGATCCAGCAATACCACTCTTTGGGAATATACCCAAGAGATGCCCAATCATACTTCAAAAGCATTTGTTCAACTATGTTCATAGCAGCTTTATTTGTAATAGCCAGAACCTGGAAACAACCTAGATGTCCCTCAATGGAAGAATGGATAAAGAAAGTATGGAATATATATGCATTAGAGTACTACTCAGTGGTAAAAAAAAAAAAAAACAATGACATCTTGAATTTTGCATGCAAATGGATGGAAACAGAAAACACTTTACTGAGTGAAATAACCTAGACACAAAAATATGAATATGGTATGTACTCACTCATTAGTGGACTCTAGCCATGAACAAAGGACATTTAGCCTATAGTTCACAAGCCTAGAGAAGCCAAATAATAAGGTGAACCCAAAGAAAAACATATATAGATCCTCCTGGAAATTGGAAGCAGACAGATTTCCCGGCAAAAGTTGGGAGCCTGGGGTGGGAGTGAGGGTGGAGTGGGGAAAAGGGGAGAGGGGGAGAGAGAAGGGATAAGGGAAGGATTGGGGAGAGCTTGGGGGAGTGGGAGGGTGGAGATGGAGGAAGGGCGGATATAGGAGCATAGAAGATATCTTCATTAAGGGAGCCATTTTAGTGTTGGCAAGAGACTTGGCTCTAGAGGGGATCCCAGGTGTCCATGGGGATGCCCCAGCTCATTTCTTGGGCAGCACAGGAGAGGGTGCCTGAACTGGCCTTGTCCCATAGTCACACTGATGAATATCTCAAATATCACCATAGAACCTTTTTCAGATAATGGATGGAGATAGAGACAGATACCCAATTCAGAGCACTGGACTGAGCTCCAAAGGTCCAGTTGAAGAGCAGAAAGAGGGAGAAGATAAGCAAGGAAGTCAAGACCACGAGGGGTTGGTCTACCCACTGAGACAGTGTGCCTGATCTAATGGGAGCTCACCAAATCCAGCTGGACTGGGACTGAACGAGCATATGAAAAAACCGGACTCTCTGAATGTGGCTCACAACGGGGGCGGACTGAGAAGCCATTGATAATGACACTGGGACTTGTTTCTACTGTATGTACTGGCTTTTTAGGACCCTAGTCTATTTGGATACACATCTTCCTAAGCCTGGATGGAGGGGGGAGGGCCTTGGACCTCCCACAGGGCAGGGTACCCTGCCCTCTCTTAGGACTGCAGGGGGAAAGAGGAGGGTGAGTGGGGGAGTGGGAGGGGAATGGGAGGAGGGGAGGAAGTGGAAATTTTTGAATGAAAAAATAAAAAAAAGAAAAGAAAAAAATCAAAATATCATTTGCAGTATTTTTCAAAGAAAACTTTAACAGATGCCAAAGAGATGCAACTGAAATTAACATGAAATGACATGACCATTGTGTTCCAATATGAATGATAGGATAATTAAGCTAGTTCCACTTCGGGAATTAAAACAGAATCATCATCACAGTATAACTCCAGTCAACCAAATGCAGGGGAATGAATGCACCCAAAACTTAAGAAGACACGTGCTTAATGCAGTCTGTAAATCCCCAAGAAATGAAGGTATACAAAATGACACCGATTTATCTCAGAGTCATCCCAGCTCAAGGGAACGCCTCTACAGACAATGACCTTACAAATGCTGGAGCACTTCTCCAGACCCGGAAAATGGAATGGTTTAAAAACATGAATGAGCAACTTCTGGAGATAAATGGGGATGATAAGGGAGTGACGGTAGTAAGCATAAAAAGATACATCACTTTGACAATGAACTCTCAAAATAGCTTAATTATAGAGTAGAAAAGCAAAGACCGAATACTAAAATCCAATTTTCATTGTGAATTCCTGAATTCGCAGTAGAGTCTAGAAACTTAATGTGACCCAATCTTTCAGAGGTAAGATGGGGTGGGAATGGGGGTAGACAGTTTCTCAACTAGAAGAAAACAGGGTTTTCTGCATCGTTTCATACATCTCGCGAGTTCTAGTTACCAAAAGCAGTGACTAGCTGGGTATGCACTAGGGCCCCAGCTGAGGATCTGAATGCAGTTTTCTGAGCACTGGTAACACCCCCTCCCCCAGAGAAAGCGTGGGAAAATGCCCTAAGACTGCCAGGGCACGCAGTGCTTACCTGACTGATGCACTGTACCAGGGAGCTCTTTCCTGCGATGTCCACGCCGAGCACCTGTCCTTCAGAGGAAAGTCCCAGCAGGAGCCACTGCAGCTGGTCGCAGGAGAACGCGGATACATGGAGGCTGGGATCAGTGCCCGCGCCACCCACCCCTGGCCACGGATGCTAGGGAGAAGGTCCACCACTCTCGCCTGACCCGGGTCCTGTATCTCGCGCGTGGCCGCAGGCAACCGAGGCAGAGAGGCCATTGCGCGCGACCGCTCCTCAGGCCCAGACTTCCCTCAACTAAGTTGAGCCCTCACCGGTCGGCTCCCCAGGCTCACCGGCAGCCAAGTCCGAGCAGCTTCACGCTTAGGCGGTGACCGACGATAGGCGGCAGCTCTTTAAGGCGGCTGGGGAGAGGTCGAGGCTCCGCGGTGTTGAAGGAGCCCGGGCCCGCGGCGGACTGCAGCAGAGGCGGAGCCCCGGCCCGCGGCGGAAGGCAGCAGCGGATCCTCAGCCTGCGCGGACAGAAGCGGCAGACCACTGGCCTGCTCAGTTAAATCAAGTAGGTTTTTGGGGGGCCTGGCCTGTAGAGAGGGAGGCCTTTTATTGGCGAGGTCCAAGGGCGAACGAGGAGCCGCGTCCTGTCCCTGAAGACCCTCCTGAGTGGGGAGAGTGTTCTGGGCCTGCGCCCGGACACAGGAAATGGAGCGGGAGCATTCTCAGACCCCCTTCACCCCCCTGGTAGGCCTGCAAAGGCTGATACCCTCTGCAGGGGCTGCTCCTCCTCTGCTGCGACCTCTCTATTTCTGGCACATCCCAGCTTGTGCCCAGGGCCCTCTTCCACTCCCCCTCACTTCTGAGGGGCTGCCAGATCACCCAGTATAGCCTGTTTGGGCACTGGGTCGGGAGCTCAGGGCAGAGGACAGTGGGAGTTTCTCTGTCTTGGTGGCTGGCCTACAAAGGGGTAGGCCTTTTGTGGATGAGGTCCTGGGCAAACGGGGAGCCTGGTCCTGGTCCTGAAGATCCTTCTGAGTGGTGAGAGCGATCTTGGCCCACGGCTGGAGCCAGGAAACGGAGCCAGGGCACTTTGTAAGCGGGGCCCTTGGTCAGCAGGGAAACCTGTTCTTGACTTAAAAGACCCATTAGATAGCATTGTTAGGAGGAGATGGGCAGGCGCCAAGGCAAGAATTCACCCAACAATATGAAAAACAACATGGAAACACCAGAACCCAATGATCTTACAACACAAGGACTTGAACACCCTAACAAAGAAGAAGTGGAAAAAAATTGACTTTATGAAAGCAATAGAGTCCCTGAAACAACATGTAAAAAACACCCTTATAGAAATGGATGAGAAGTATAACAAAAAGTTTGATGAAATGAGTAAATACGTAAATGATGCCCTGGGAAACCAAGAGAAAAACGATCAAACAGGTAATGGAAACAGTTCAAGAATTGAAAACGGAAATTGAAGCAAGGAAGAAAACACAAAATGAGGACCAGTTGGATATAGAAAATCTAGGTCAACGAGCAGAGGCTACAGAAACAAGCATAATCAACAGACTACAAAGGATGGAAGAAAGAATCTCAGATTCTGAAGACAACATAGAGAAAATAAACGCACTGATCAAAGAAAACAGCAAAACCAACAAGGTTTCGTCGCAAAACATTCAGGAAATATGGGACACAATAAAAAGACCAAACCTAAGAATAATAGGGATACAAGAAGGAGAAGAGTCACAACTCAAAGGTCCAGAAAATATTTTTCACAAAATTATAGAAGAAAACTTTCCCAACATAAAGAAAGATATTCCTTTGAATATTCAAGAAGCATACAGATCACCAAACAGACTGGATCAAAGAAAAACATCCCCTCCCCATATTATAATCAAAACACAAAATATACAGATTAAAGAAAGAATATTAAGAGCTGCAAAGGAAAAAGGGCAAGTTACTTATAAAGGTAAACCGATCAGACTTACACCTGACTTCTCTATGGAAACCATGAAAGCCAGAAGGTCCTGGATAGAGGTACTGCAGAAACTAAGAGACCATGGATGCAAACCCAAACTACTATACCCAGCCAAGCTATCGTTCACTATCAATGGAGAAAACAAGACATTCCAGGATAAGAACAAATTTAAACAATACGTAGCCACAAATCCAGCCCTACAGAAAGTAATAGAAGGAAAATCACAACACAAGGAATCCAACATAGCCAACACTGCCTACAATAACTTAGGCATCTAGTGACCCTTCACCAGCACGACTCAAAGAAGGGAGACACACAAACTCTACTACCAAAAACAATAGGAATAACCAGAGTAAAAAACCACTGGTCATTAATATCACTTAATATTAATGGTCTCAATTCACCTATAAAAAGACACAGACTAAAAGATTGGATACGAAAACAGGATCCAACATTCTGCTGTTTGCAAGAAACACATCTCAACCACAAAGACAGGCATCTACTCAGACTAAAGGGATGGGAAAAGGTTTTTCAAGCAAATGGTCCTAAGAAAAAAGCAGGTGTGGCCATACTAATTTCTAACAAAACGGACTTCAAACTAAAATCAATCAGAAGAGATCGAGATGGACACTTTATACTCATAACAGGAACAATTCATCAGGATGAAGTCTCAATCCTGAATATCTACACCCCTAATATAAAAGCACCCACTTATGTAAAAGAAATATTACTAAAACTCAAGGCAGACATCAAACCACACACACTAGTAGTAGGAGACTTCAACACACCTCTCTAACCAATGGACAGGTCAATCAGACAGAAACCTAATAGAGACTTAAGAGAATTGTTGGACGTAATGAAGCAAATGGACTTAACCGACATCTATAGAATACTCCACCCAAATAGGAAAGAATATACCTTCTTCTCTGCAGCTCATGGAACCTTCTCGAAAATTGACCACATACTGGGTAACAAAGGAAACCTCCACAGATACAAAAAAATATCAGTGTCCTCCTGTGTCTTATCAGATCACCACGGATTAAAGTTAGAGGGCAACAACAATGCTACCCCCAAAAAGCCTACAAACTCATGGAAACTGAACAGTCAACTACTGAACCACACCTGGGTCAAGGAAGAAATTAAGAAAGAAATTAAAGTCTTCCTTGAATTTAATGAAAATAAAGAGACAACATACTCAAACCTATGGGACACGATGAAAGCTGTGCTCAGAGGAAAGTTCATAGCACTAAGTGCCCACTTAAAGAAAACGGAGAAAGCGTACATTGGGGACTTAACAGCACACCTGAAAACTCTAAAAAAAAAAAGAAGCAGAAGCACCCAGGAGTAGTACAAGACTGGAAATAATCGAACTGAGGGCGGAAATCAACAAAATAGAAACACAGAAAACAGTCCAAAGAATCAATGAAACAAAAAGTTGGTTCTTAGAGAAAAATCAACAAAATCGACAAACCTCTTTCCAAACTAATTAAATGACAGAGAGAGAACACGCAAATAAATAAGATCAGAAATGAAGAGGGGGACATAACCACAGACACAGAGGAAATTCAGACAATCATTAGATCTTACTACAAAAGCCTGTATGCCACAAAACTGGAAAATGCAAAAGAAATGGACATATTTTTAGATAAGGACCATATACCAAAGCGAAACCAAGAACAGGTGAACGAGCTAAATAGACCGGTTAGTTGCAAAGAATTAGAAATGGTTATCAAAAATCTCCCTTCCAAAAAAAGCCCAGGACCAGATGGTTTCAATGCAGAATTCTACCAGACCTTCCAAGAAGAGCTAATACCTATACTTCTTAATGTATTTCACAATATAGAAACAGAAGAGTCATTGCCAAATTCCTTTTATGAAGCTACAGTTACCCTGATACCAAAACCACACAAAGACCCAACCAAGAAAGAGAATGACAGGCCTATCTCACTCATGAACATCGATGCAAAAATCCTCAATAAAATACTGGCAAACCGAATCCAAGAACACATCAGAAAAATTATCCATTATGATCAAGTAGGCTTCATCCCAGAGATGCAGGGCTGGTTCAACATACGCAAATCTATCAATGTAATCCACCATATAAATAAACTGAAAGAAAAAAACCATATGATCATTTCATTAGATGCTGAAAAAGCATTCGACAAAATTCAACACCCCTTTATGATGAAGGTCTTGGAGAGATTAGGGATAAAAGGATCATACCTAAATATAATAAAAGCTATTTACAGCAAGCCGACAGCCAACATTAAATTAAACGGAGAAAAACTCAAAGCCATCCCACTAAAATCAGGAACACGACAAGGATGTCCACTCTCTCCATACCTCTTCAATATAGTGCTTGAAGTTCTAGCAATAGCAATAAGACAACATAAGGGGATCAAGGGGATCCATATTGGAAAGGAAGAAGTTAAGCTTTCATTATTTGCAGATGATATGATAGTATACATAAGCGACCCCAAAAACTCTACCAAAGAACTCCTACAGCTGATAAACACCTTTGGTAATGTGGCAGGTTACAAAATCAACTCCAAAAAATCAGTTGCCTTCCTATACACTAAGGATAAGGAAGCAGAGAGGGAAATCAGAGAAGCATCACCTTTCACGATAGCCACAAATAGCATAAAATACCTTGGGGTAACTCTGACCAAGGAAGTGAAAGATCTATTTGGCAAGAACTTTAAGGCTTTGAAGAAAGAAATTGAAGAGGACACCAGAAAATGGAAGGACCTCCCTTGCTCTTGGATTGGGAGGATCAACATAGTAAAAATGGCAATTCTACCAAAAGCAATCTATAGATTCAACGCAATCCCCATCAAAATCCCATCAAAATTCTTCACAGATCTGGAAAAGACAATAATCAACTTTATATGGAAAAACAAAAAACCCAGGATAGCCAAAACAATCTTATACAATAAAGGATTGTCTGGGGGCATTACCATCCCTGACTTCAAACTCTATTACAGAGCTACAGTATTGAAAACAGCTTGGTATTGGCATAGAAACAGAGAAGTCGACCAATGGAATCGAATAGAAGACACTAGCTTTAACCCACAAACCTATGAACACCTGATTTTTGATAAAGGAGATAAAAGTATTCAATGGAAGAAAGAAAGCATCTTTAACAAATGGTGCTGGCAAAACTGGATGTCAGCCTGTAGAAGAATAAAAATAGATCCATATCTATCACCATACTCAAAACTCAAATCCAAATGGATTAAAGACCTCAATATCAGTCCGAACACACTGAACCTGACAGAAGAGAAAGTGGGAAGTACTCTACAACACATGGGCACAGGAGAACACTTCCTACATACAACCCCAGCAGCACAGACATTAAGGGCATCATTGAATAAATGGGACCTCCTGAGACTGAGAAGCTTCTGTAAAGCAAAGGACACTGTCACTAAGACAAAAAGGCAACCCACTGACTGGGAGAAGATCTTCACCAACCCCGCAACAGACAAAGGTCTGATCTCCAAAATATATAGAGAACTCAAGAAAGTAGACCGTAAAGGGCTAATCAACCCAATTAAAAAATGGGGCACTGAACTGAACAGAGAATTCTCAACAGAAGAAGAGCGAACGGCCAAAAGACATTTAAGGTCATGCTCAACTTCCCTAGCGATCAGGGAAATGCAAATCAAGACAACTTTAAGATACCATCTTACACCTGTCAGAATGGCTAAAATAAAAAACACCAATGATAGCCATTGCTGGAGAGGTTGTGGAGAAAGGGGTATACTCATCCATTGCTGGTGGGAATGCAAACTTGTGCAACCACTTTGGAAAACAGTGTGGCGGTTTCTCAGGAATTTCGGGATCCACCTACCCCTGGACCCAGCAATACCACTCTTGGGAATATATCCAAGAAATGCCCTATCATACGACAAAAGTATATGCTCAACTATGTTCATAGCAGCATTGTTTGTAATAGCCAGAACCTGGAAAAACAACCTAGATGCCCTTCAATGGAAGAATGGATGAAGAAAGTATGGAATATATACATATTAGAGTACTACTCAGCAGTAAAAAACAATGACTTCCTGAATTTTGCAGGCAAATGGACAGAAATAGAAAACACTATCCTGAGCGAGGTGAGCCAGACCCAAAAAGAGGAACATGGGATGTACTCACTCATATTTGGTTTCTAGCCATGAATAGGGGACGTTGAGCCTATTATGCGTGGTCCTAGAGAAGCTAATTAAGAAGGTGAACCCAAAGAAAAACATTTAGGCGATGAAAGGAGACAGAGACAAAGACCCACATTGGAGCACCGGACTGAAATCTCAAGGTCCAAATCATGAGCAGGAGACAGAGCACGAGCAAGGAACTTAGGACCGCGAGGGGTGCACCCACACACTGAGACAATGGGGATGTTCTATCACGAACTCACCAAGGCCAGCTGGCCTGGGTCTGAAAAAGCATGGGATAAAACCGGACTTGCTGAACATAATGGACAATGAGGACTACTGAGAACTCAAGAACAATGGCAATGGGTTTTTGATCCTACTGCACGTACTGGCTTTGTGGGAGCCTAGGCAGTTTGGATGCTCACCTTACTAGACCTGGATGGAGGTGGGTGGTCCTTGGACTTCCCACGGGGCAGGGAACCCGGATTACTCTTAGGGATGATGAGGGAGGGGGACTTGATGGGGGAGGGGGAGGGAAATGGGAGGTGGTGGCGGGGAGAAGGCAGAAATCTTTAATAAATAAATAAACAATAAAAAGAAAAAAAAAGAAAAAAAAGAAACACCTGCACCAAAAAGACAGACATTTACTCAGAGTAAAGGGTTGGGAAAAGGTTTTTCAATCAAATGGACCTAAGAAACAAGAAACAAGCAAGTGTGGCCATACTAATTTCTAACAAAGTTGACTTCAAACTAAAATCAATCAGAAGAAATGAAGTGGGACACTTTTTACTCATAACAGGAACAATTCATCAGGATGAAGTCCCAATCCTGAATATCTATGCCCCTAATATAAAAGTACCTACATATATAAAAGAAACATTACTAGAACTCAAAGCACACATCAAATCTCACACACTAATGGTAGGAGACTTCAACACTCCTCTCTTATCAATGGACAGGTCAACTAGACAGAAACCTAACAGAGAAATAAGAAAACTAACAGAGGTAATGAATCAAGTGGACTTAACAGACATCGATAGAACATTTCACCCAAATAGGAAAGAATATACCTTCTTCTCAGCATCTCATGGAACCTTCTCGAAAATTGATCACGTACTTGATAACAAAACAAACCTCCACAGATACAAAAAAAAAAAAAAATAGTAACCACCTGTGTCTTATCAGATCAACATGGAATAAAGTTAGAATTTAACAACAATTCTACCCCCAGAAAGCCTACAAACTCATGGAAACTGAACAGGCAACTACTGAACCACCCCTGGGTCAGGGAAGAAATAAAGAAAGAAATTAAAGTCTTCCTTGAATTCAACAACAACAAAAAAGTCACAACATACCCAAACCTATGGGACACTATGAAAGCAGTGCTAAGGGGAAAATTCATAGCACTAAGTGCCCACATAAAGAAAACAGAGAAAGCCCACATTAGAGACTTAACAGGACAGCTGAAATCTCTAGAAAAAAAAGAAGCAGACTCACCCAGGAGGAGTAGAAGACTGGAAATAATCAAACTGAGAGCTGAAATCAACAAAATAGAAACACATACAATAATCCAAAGAATCAATGAAACAAAGAGCTGGTTCTTTGAGAAAATCAACAAGATTGACAAGTTCCTAATCAAACTAATCAAAAGGTAGAGAGAACATGCAAATTAACAAGATCAGAAATGAAAAGGGGGACATAACAACAGACACTGAGGAAATTCAGAGAGTAATTAGGTCTTACTACAAAGGCTTATATGCTACAAAGTTGGAAAATGTAAAAGAAATGGACTTGTTTTTAGATAAATACCATATACCACAATTAAATCAAGACCAGGTGAACAATTTAAATAGACCTATAAGTCATGAGGAAATAGAAGCTGCCATCAAAAACCTCCCTACCAAAAAAAGCCCAGGACCAGATGGTTACAATAGAGAATTTTACCAGAACTTCCAAGAAGAGTTGATACCCATGCTCCTTATGGTGTCTCACATTATAGAAACAAAAGAGGTTTCATGCAGCTACAGTTACCCTGATACCAAAACCACACAAAGACTCAACCAAGAAAGAGAATTACAGACCGATCTCTCTCAGAAACACTGATGCGAAAATTCTCAATAAAATACTGGCAAACTGAATCCAAAAATACATCAAAAATTATCCATTATGATCAAGTAGGCTTCATCCCAGAGATGCAGGGCTGGTTCAACATACAAAAATCTATCAATGTAATCCATCATATAAATAAACTGAAGGGAAAAAAAACTAAATGATTATTTCATTAGAAGCTGAAAAAGCATTTGACAAAATTCAACACCCCTTTACAATAAAGATCTTGGAGAGGTTAGGGATACAAGGATCACATCTAAATATAATAAAAGCAATATAAAGCAAGCCAACAGCTAATATCAAATTAAATGGAGAGAAACTCAAAGCCATTCCACTAAAATCAGGAACAAGACAAGGCTGTCCACTCTCACCATATCTCTGCAATATAGTGTTTGAAGTTCTAGCAATAGCAATAAGGGGATTAAGGGGATTCGATTTGGAAAAGAAGTCAAACTTTTGTTACTTGCAGATGATAAGATAGTATACATCAGTGACCCCAAAAACTCTACCAAAGAACTTCTACATCTGAAAAATACCTTCAGTGATGTGTCAGGATACAAGATCAACTCAAAAAAAAAAAAAAAAATCAATAGCCTTCCTATACACAAAGGATAGAGAAGCAGAGAGGGAAATCAGAGAAACTTCACCTTTCACTATAGCCACAAATAGCATAAAGTATACTGGGGTTACACTAACCAAGGAAGTGAAAGATGTATTTGACAAGAACTTTAAGGCTTTGAAGAAAGAAATTCAAGAGCATACCAGAAAATGGAAGGATCTCCCATGCTCTTGAATGGGTAGGATCAACATAGTAAAAACAGCAGTTCTACCAAAGGCAATCTATAAATTCAACTCAATCCCCATCAAAATCCCAACAAAATTCTTCACAGACCTTGAGAGAACAATAATCAACTTTATATGGAAGAACAAAAAACCCAGGATAGCCAAACCATTCCTGTACAATAAAGGTATTTCTGGAGGCATTACCATCGCTGACTTCAAACTCTATTACAGAGCTAAAGTAGTGAAAACAGCTTGGTATTGGCATAAAAACAGAGATGCAGACAATGGAATTGAATCGAAGACCCAGATATTAACCCACAAACCTATGAACACCTGATTTTCGACAAAGGAACTAAAATTATACAATGGAAGAAATGAAGAAAGCATCTTCAACAAATGGTGCTGGCATAACTGGATGTCAACCTGTAGAAGAATGAAAATAGATTCATATCTATCACCATGTGCAAAACTCAAGTCCAAACGGATTAAAGACCTCAATATGAATCTGACCACACTGAACCTGATAGAAGAGAAACTGGGAAGTAGACGGCAACACATGGGCACAGGAGACCAATTCCTCCATATAACCCCACTAGCACAGACAACAAGAGCAACATTGACTAAATGGGAACTCCTGACACTGAGAAGCTTCTTTAATGCAAAAAAAAAAAAAAAACCACTGTCATTGGAGACAAAAAGGCATCCTTCTGAATGGGAGAAGATCTTCACCAACCCCACATCTGACAAAGGTCTGATCTCCAAAATACATAAAGAACTCAAGAAACTGGACATCAAAACTCTAATTAATCCAATTAAAAAATGGGGTACTGAACTGAACAGAGAATTCTCAGCAGACGAAGTTCAAATGGCCAAAAGATACTTAAGGTCATGTTCAAACTCCTTAGCGATCAGGGAAATGCAAGTCAAAACAACTTTGAGATACCATCTTACACCTGTCAGCATGGCTAAAATCAAAAACACCAATGACAGCCTATGCTGGAGAGAATGTGGAGTAAGGGGTATACTTATCCATTGCTGATGGGAATGCAAACTTGTGCAACCACTTTGGAAATCAGTCTGGCAGTTGCTCAGGAAATTTCGATCAACTTACCTCAAGATCCAGCAATACCACTCTTTGGGAATATACCCAAGAGATGCCCAATCATACTTCAAAAGCATTTGTTCAACTATGTTCATAGCAGCTTTATTTGTAATAGCCAGAACCTGGAAACAACCTAGATGTCCCTCAATGGAAGAATGGATAAAGAAAGTATGGAATATATATGCATTAGAGTACTACTCAGTGGTAAAAAAAAAAAAAAACAATGACATCTTGAATTTTGCATGCAAATGGATGGAAACAGAAAACACTTTACTGAGTGAAATAACCTAGACACAAAAATATGAATATGGTATGTACTCACTCATTAGTGGACTCTAGCCATGAACAAAGGACATTTAGCCTATAGTTCACAAGCCTAGAGAAGCCAAATAATAAGGTGAACCCAAAGAAAAACATATATAGATCCTCCTGGAAATTGGAAGCAGACAGATTTCCCGGCAAAAGTTGGGAGCCTGGGGTGGGAGTGAGGGTGGAGTGGGGAAAAGGGGAGAGGGGGAGAGAGAAGGGATAAGGGAAGGATTGGGGAGAGCTTGGGGGAGTGGGAGGGTGGAGATGGAGGAAGGGCGGATATAGGAGCATAGAAGATATCTTCATTAAGGGAGCCATTTTAGTGTTGGCAAGAGACTTGGCTCTAGAGGGGATCCCAGGTGTCCATGGGGATGCCCCAGCTCATTTCTTGGGCAGCACAGGAGAGGGTGCCTGAACTGGCCTTGTCCCATAGTCACACTGATGAATATCTCAAATATCACCATAGAACCTTTTTCAGATAATGGATGGAGATAGAGACAGATACCCAATTCAGAGCACTGGACTGAGCTCCAAAGGTCCAGTTGAAGAGCAGAAAGAGGGAGAAGATAAGCAAGGAAGTCAAGACCACGAGGGGTTGGTCTACCCACTGAGACAGTGTGCCTGATCTAATGGGAGCTCACCAAATCCAGCTGGACTGGGACTGAACGAGCATATGAAAAAACCGGACTCTCTGAATGTGGCTCACAACGGGGGCGGACTGAGAAGCCATTGATAATGACACTGGGACTTGTTTCTACTGTATGTACTGGCTTTTTAGGACCCTAGTCTATTTGGATACACATCTTCCTAAGCCTGGATGGAGGGGGGAGGGCCTTGGACCTCCCACAGGGCAGGGTACCCTGCCCTCTCTTAGGACTGCAGGGGGAAAGAGGAGGGTGAGTGGGGGAGTGGGAGGGGAATGGGAGGAGGGGAGGAAGTGGAAATTTTTGAATGAAAAAATAAAAAAAAGAAAAGAAAAAAATCAAAATATCATTTGCAGTATTTTTCAAAGAAAACTTTAACAGATGCCAAAGAGATGCAACTGAAATTAACATGAAATGACATGACCATTGTGTTCCAATATGAATGATAGGATAATTAAGCTAGTTCCACTTCGGGAATTAAAACAGAATCATCATCACAGTATAACTCCAGTCAACCAAATGCAGGGGAATGAATGCACCCAAAACTTAAGAAGACACGTGCTTAATGCAGTCTGTAAATCCCCAAGAAATGAAGGTATACAAAATGACACCGATTTATCTCAGAGTCATCCCAGCTCAAGGGAACGCCTCTACAGACAATGACCTTACAAATGCTGGAGCACTTCTCCAGACCCGGAAAATGGAATGGTTTAAAAACATGAATGAGCAACTTCTGGAGATAAATGGGGATGATAAGGGAGTGACGGTAGTAAGCATAAAAAGATACATCACTTTGACAATGAACTCTCAAAATAGCTTAATTATAGAGTAGAAAAGCAAAGACCGAATACTAAAATCCAATTTTCATTGTGAATTCCTGAATTCGCAGTAGAGTCTAGAAACTTAATGTGACCCAATCTTTCAGAGGTAAGATGGGGTGGGAATGGGGGTAGACAGTTTCTCAACTAGAAGAAAACAGGGTTTTCTGCATCGTTTCATACATCTCGCGAGTTCTAGTTACCAAAAGCAGTGACTAGCTGGGTATGCACTAGGGCCCCAGCTGAGGATCTGAATGCAGTTTTCTGAGCACTGGTAACACCCCCTCCCCCAGAGAAAGCGTGGGAAAATGCCCTAAGACTGCCAGGGCACGCAGTGCTTACCTGACTGATGCACTGTACCAGGGAGCTCTTTCCTGCGATGTCCACGCCGAGCACCTGTCCTTCAGAGGAAAGTCCCAGCAGGAGCCACTGCAGCTGGTCGCAGGAGAAGGCGGATACATGGAGGCTGGGATCAGTGCCCGCGCCACCCACCCCTGGCCACGGATGCTAGGGAGAAGGTCCACCACTCTCGCCTGACCCGGGTCCTGTATCTCGCGCGTGGCCGCAGGCAACCGAGGCAGAGAGGCCATTGCGCGCGACCGCTCCTCAGGCCCAGACTTCCCTCAACTAAGTTGAGCCCTCACCGGTCGGCTCCCCAGGCTCACCGGCAGCCAAGTCCGAGCAGCTTCACGCTTAGGCGGTGACCGACGATAGGCGGCAGCTCTTTAAGGCGGCTGGGGAGAGGTCGAGGCTCCGCGGTGTTGAAGGAGCCCGGGCCCGCGGCGGACTGCAGCAGCGGCGGAGCCCCGGCCCGCGGCGGAAGGCAGCAGCGGATCCTCAGCCCGCGTGGACAGAAGCGGCAGACCACTGGCCCGCTCAGTTAAATCAAGTAGGTTTTTGGGGGGCCTGGCCTGTAGAGAGGGAGGCCTTTTATTGGCGAGGTCCAAGGGCGAACGAGGAGCCGCGTCCTGTCCCTGAAGACCCTCCTGAGTGGGGAGAGTGTTCTGGGCCTGCGCCCGGACACAGGAAATGGAGCGGGAGCATTCTCAGACCCCCTTCACCCCCCTGGTAGGCCTGCAAAGGCTGATACCCTCTGCAGGGGCTGCTCCTCCTCTGCTGCGACCTCTCTATTTCTGGCACATCCCAGCTTGTGCCCAGGGCCCTCTTCCACTCCCCCTCCCTTCTGAGGGGCTGCGAGATCACCCAGTATAGCCTGTTTGGGCACTGGGTCGGGAGCTCAGGGCAGAGGACAGTGGGAGTTTCTCTGTCTTGGTGGCTGGCCTACAAAGGGGTAGGCCTTTTGTGGATGAGGTCCTGGGCAAACGGGGAGCCTGGTCCTGGTCCTGAAGATCCTTCTGAGTGGTGAGAGCGATCTTGGCCCACGGCTGGAGCCAGGAAACGGAGCCAGGGCACTTTGTAAGCGGGGCCCTTGGTCAGCAGGGAAACCTGTTCTTGACTTAAAAGACCCATTAGATAGCATTGTTAGGAGGAGATGGGCAGGCGCCAAGGCAAGAATTCACCCAACAATATGAAAAACAACATGGAAACACCAGAACCCAATGATCTTACAACACAAGGACTTGAACACCCTAACAAAGAAGAAGTGGAAAAAAATTGACTTTATGAAAGCAATAGAGTCCCTGAAACAACATGTAAAAAACACCCTTATAGAAATGGATGAGAAGTATAACAAAAAGTTTGATGAAATGAGTAAATACGTAAATGATGCCCTGGGAAACCAAGAGAAAAACGATCAAACAGGTAATGGAAACAGTTCAAGAATTGAAAACGGAAATTGAAGCAAGGAAGAAAACACAAAATGAGGACCAGTTGGATATAGAAAATCTAGGTCAACGAGCAGAGGCTACAGAAACAAGCATAATCAACAGACTACAAAGGATGGAAGAAAGAATCTCAGATTCTGAAGACAACATAGAGAAAATAAACGCACTGATCAAAGAAAACAGCAAAACCAACAAGGTTTCGTCGCAAAACATTCAGGAAATATGGGACACAATAAAGAGACCAAACCTAAGAATAATAGGGATACAAGAAGGAGAAGAGTCACAACTCAAAGGTCCAGAAAATATTTTTCACAAAATTATAGAAGAAAACTTTCCCAACATAAAGAAAGATATTCCTTTGAATATTCAAGAAGCATACAGATCACCAAACAGACTGGATCAAAGAAAAACATCCCCTCCCCATATTATAATCAAAACACAAAATATACAGATTAAAGAAAGAATATTAAGAGCTGCAAAGGAAAAAGGGCAAGTTACTTATAAAGGTAAACCGATCAGACTTACACCTGACTTCTCTATGGAAACCATGAAAGCCAGAAGGTCCTGGATAGAGGTACTGCAGAAACTAAGAGACCATGGATGCAAACCCAAACTACTATACCCAGCCAAGCTATCGTTCACTATCAATGGAGAAAACAAGACATTCCAGGATAAGAACAAATTTAAACAATACGTAGCCACAAATCCAGCCCTACAGAAAGTAATAGAAGGAAAATCACAACACAAGGAATCCAACATAGCCAACACTGCCTACAATAACTTAGGCATCTAGTGACCCTTCACCAGCACGACTCAAAGAAGGGAGACACACAAACTCTACTACCAAAAACAATAGGAATAACCAGAGTAAAAAACCACTGGTCATTAATATCACTTAATATTAATGGTCTCAATTCACCTATAAAAAGACACAGACTAAAAGATTGGATACGAAAACAGGATCCAACATTCTGCTGTTTGCAAGAAACACATCTCAACCACAAAGACAGGCATCTACTCAGACTAAAGGGATGGGAAAAGGTTTTTCAAGCAAATGGTCCTAAGAAAAAAGCAGGTGTGGCCATACTAATTTCTAACAAAACGGACTTCAAACTAAAATCAATCAGAAGAGATCGAGATGGACACTTTATACTCATAACAGGAACAATTCATCAGGATGAAGTCTCAATCCTGAATATCTACACCCCTAATATAAAAGCACCCACTTATGTAAAAGAAATATTACTAAAACTCAAGGCAGACATCAAACCACACACACTAGTAGTAGGAGACTTCAACACACCTCTCTAACCAATGGACAGGTCAATCAGACAGAAACCTAATAGAGACTTAAGAGAATTGTTGGACGTAATGAAGCAAATGGACTTAACCGACATCTATAGAATACTCCACCCAAATAGGAAAGAATATACCTTCTTCTCTGCAGCTCATGGAACCTTCTCGAAAATTGACCACATACTGGGTAACAAAGGAAACCTCCACAGATACAAAAAAATATCAGTGTCCTCCTGTGTCTTATCAGATCACCACGGATTAAAGTTAGAGGGCAACAACAATGCTACCCCCAAAAAGCCTACAAACTCATGGAAACTGAACAGTCAACTACTGAACCACACCTGGGTCAAGGAAGAAATTAAGAAAGAAATTAAAGTCTTCCTTGAATTTAATGAAAATAAAGAGACAACATACTCAAACCTATGGGACACGATGAAAGCTGTGCTCAGAGGAAAGTTCATAGCACTAAGTGCCCACTTAAAGAAAACGGAGAAAGCGTACATTGGGGACTTAACAGCACACCTGAAAACTCTAAAAAAAAAAAGAAGCAGAAGCACCCAGGAGTAGTACAAGACTGGAAATAATCGAACTGAGGGCGGAAATCAACAAAATAGAAACACAGAAAACAGTCCAAAGAATCAATGAAACAAAAAGTTGGTTCTTAGAGAAAAATCAACAAAATCGACAAACCTCTTTCCAAACTAATTAAATGACAGAGAGAGAACACGCAAATAAATAAGATCAGAAATGAAGAGGGGGACATAACCACAGACACAGAGGAAATTCAGACAATCATTAGATCTTACTACAAAAGCCTGTATGCCACAAAACTGGAAAATGCAAAAGAAATGGACATATTTTTAGATAAGGACCATATACCAAAGCGAAACCAAGAACAGGTGAACGAGCTAAATAGACCGGTTAGTTGCAAAGAATTAGAAATGGTTATCAAAAATCTCCCTTCCAAAAAAAGCCCAGGACCAGATGGTTTCAATGCAGAATTCTACCAGACCTTCCAAGAAGAGCTAATACCTATACTTCTTAATGTATTTCACAATATAGAAACAGAAGAGTCATTGCCAAATTCCTTTTATGAAGCTACAGTTACCCTGATACCAAAACCACACAAAGACCCAACCAAGAAAGAGAATGACAGGCCTATCTCACTCATGAACATCGATGCAAAAATCCTCAATAAAATACTGGCAAACCGAATCCAAGAACACATCAGAAAAATTATCCATTATGATCAAGTAGGCTTCATCCCAGAGATGCAGGGCTGGTTCAACATACGCAAATCTATCAATGTAATCCACCATATAAATAAACTGAAAGAAAAAAACCATATGATCATTTCATTAGATGCTGAAAAAGCATTCGACAAAATTCAACACCCCTTTATGATGAAGGTCTTGGAGAGATTAGGGATAAAAGGATCATACCTAAATATAATAAAAGCTATTTACAGCAAGCCGACAGCCAACATTAAATTAAACGGAGAAAAACTCAAAGCCATCCCACTAAAATCAGGAACACGACAAGGATGTCCACTCTCTCCATACCTCTTCAATATAGTGCTTGAAGTTCTAGCAATAGCAATAAGACAACATAAGGGGATCAAGGGGATCCATATTGGAAAGGAAGAAGTTAAGCTTTCATTATTTGCAGATGATATGATAGTATACATAAGCGACCCCAAAAACTCTACCAAAGAACTCCTACAGCTGATAAACACCTTTGGTAATGTGGCAGGTTACAAAATCAACTCCAAAAAATCAGTTGCCTTCCTATACACTAAGGATAAGGAAGCAGAGAGGGAAATCAGAGAAGCATCACCTTTCACGATAGCCACAAATAGCATAAAATACCTTGGGGTAACTCTGACCAAGGAAGTGAAAGATCTATTTGGCAAGAACTTTAAGGCTTTGAAGAAAGAAATTGAAGAGGACACCAGAAAATGGAAGGACCTCCCTTGCTCTTGGATTGGGAGGATCAACATAGTAAAAATGGCAATTCTACCAAAAGCAATCTATAGATTCAACGCAATCCCCATCAAAATCCCATCAAAATTCTTCACAGATCTGGAAAAGACAATAATCAACTTTATATGGAAAAACAAAAAACCCAGGATAGCCAAAACAATCTTATACAATAAAGGATTGTCTGGGGGCATTACCATCCCTGACTTCAAACTCTATTACAGAGCTACAGTATTGAAAACAGCTTGGTATTGGCATAGAAACAGAGAAGTCGACCAATGGAATCGAATAGAAGACACTAGCTTTAACCCACAAACCTATGAACACCTGATTTTTGATAAAGGAGATAAAAGTATTCAATGGAAGAAAGAAAGCATCTTTAACAAATGGTGCTGGCAAAACTGGATGTCAGCCTGTAGAAGAATAAAAATAGATCCATATCTATCACCATACTCAAAACTCAAATCCAAATGGATTAAAGACCTCAATATCAGTCCGAACACACTGAACCTGACAGAAGAGAAAGTGGGAAGTACTCTACAACACATGGGCACAGGAGAACACTTCCTACATACAACCCCAGCAGCACAGACATTAAGGGCATCATTGAATAAATGGGACCTCCTGAGACTGAGAAGCTTCTGTAAAGCAAAGGACACTGTCACTAAGACAAAAAGGCAACCCACTGACTGGGAGAAGATCTTCACCAACCCCGCAACAGACAAAGGTCTGATCTCCAAAATATATAGAGAACTCAAGAAAGTAGACCGTAAAGGGCTAATCAACCCAATTAAAAAATGGGGCACTGAACTGAACAGAGAATTCTCAACAGAAGAAGAGCGAACGGCCAAAAGACATTTAAGGTCATGCTCAACTTCCCTAGCGATCAGGGAAATGCAAATCAAGACAACTTTAAGATACCATCTTACACCTGTCAGAATGGCTAAAATAAAAAACACCAATGATAGCCATTGCTGGAGAGGTTGTGGAGAAAGGGGTATACTCATCCATTGCTGGTGGGAATGCAAACTTGTGCAACCACTTTGGAAAACAGTGTGGCGGTTTCTCAGGAATTTCGGGATCCACCTACCCCTGGACCCAGCAATACCACTCTTGGGAATATATCCAAGAAATGCCCTATCATACGACAAAAGTATATGCTCAACTATGTTCATAGCAGCATTGTTTGTAATAGCCAGAACCTGGAAAAACAACCTAGATGCCCTTCAATGGAAGAATGGATGAAGAAAGTATGGAATATATACATATTAGAGTACTACTCAGCAGTAAAAAACAATGACTTCCTGAATTTTGCAGGCAAATGGACAGAAATAGAAAACACTATCCTGAGCGAGGTGAGCCAGACCCAAAAAGAGGAACATGGGATGTACTCACTCATATTTGGTTTCTAGCCATGAATAGGGGACGTTGAGCCTATTATGCGTGGTCCTAGAGAAGCTAATTAAGAAGGTGAACCCAAAGAAAAACATTTAGGCGATGAAAGGAGACAGAGACAAAGACCCACATTGGAGCACCGGACTGAAATCTCAAGGTCCAAATCATGAGCAGGAGACAGAGCACGAGCAAGGAACTTAGGACCGCGAGGGGTGCACCCACACACTGAGACAATGGGGATGTTCTATCACGAACTCACCAAGGCCAGCTGGCCTGGGTCTGAAAAAGCATGGGATAAAACCGGACTTGCTGAACATAATGGACAATGAGGACTACTGAGAACTCAAGAACAATGGCAATGGGTTTTTGATCCTACTGCACGTACTGGCTTTGTGGGAGCCTAGGCAGTTTGGATGCTCACCTTACTAGACCTGGATGGAGGTGGGTGGTCCTTGGACTTCCCACGGGGCAGGGAACCCGGATTACTCTTAGGGATGATGAGGGAGGGGGACTTGATGGGGGAGGGGGAGGGAAATGGGAGGTGGTGGCGGGGAGAAGGCAGAAATCTTTAATAAATAAATAAACAATAAAAAGAAAAAAAAAGAAAAAAAAGAAACACCTGCACCAAAAAGACAGACATTTACTCAGAGTAAAGGGTTGGGAAAAGGTTTTTCAATCAAATGGACCTAAGAAACAAGAAACAAGCAAGTGTGGCCATACTAATTTCTAACAAAGTTGACTTCAAACTAAAATCAATCAGAAGAAATGAAGTGGGACACTTTTTACTCATAACAGGAACAATTCATCAGGATGAAGTCCCAATCCTGAATATCTATGCCCCTAATATAAAAGTACCTACATATATAAAAGAAACATTACTAGAACTCAAAGCACACATCAAATCTCACACACTAATGGTAGGAGACTTCAACACTCCTCTCTTATCAATGGACAGGTCAACTAGACAGAAACCTAACAGAGAAATAAGAAAACTAACAGAGGTAATGAATCAAGTGGACTTAACAGACATCGATAGAACATTTCACCCAAATAGGAAAGAATATACCTTCTTCTCAGCATCTCATGGAACCTTCTCGAAAATTGATCACGTACTTGATAACAAAACAAACCTCCACAGATACAAAAAAAAAAAAAAATAGTAACCACCTGTGTCTTATCAGATCAACATGGAATAAAGTTAGAATTTAACAACAATTCTACCCCCAGAAAGCCTACAAACTCATGGAAACTGAACAGGCAACTACTGAACCACCCCTGGGTCAGGGAAGAAATAAAGAAAGAAATTAAAGTCTTCCTTGAATTCAACAACAACAAAAAAGTCACAACATACCCAAACCTATGGGACACTATGAAAGCAGTGCTAAGGGGAAAATTCATAGCACTAAGTGCCCACATAAAGAAAACAGAGAAAGCCCACATTAGAGACTTAACAGGACAGCTGAAATCTCTAGAAAAAAAAGAAGCAGACTCACCCAGGAGGAGTAGAAGACTGGAAATAATCAAACTGAGAGCTGAAATCAACAAAATAGAAACACATACAATAATCCAAAGAATCAATGAAACAAAGAGCTGGTTCTTTGAGAAAATCAACAAGATTGACAAGTTCCTAATCAAACTAATCAAAAGGTAGAGAGAACATGCAAATTAACAAGATCAGAAATGAAAAGGGGGACATAACAACAGACACTGAGGAAATTCAGAGAGTAATTAGGTCTTACTACAAAGGCTTATATGCTACAAAGTTGGAAAATGTAAAAGAAATGGACTTGTTTTTAGATAAATACCATATACCACAATTAAATCAAGACCAGGTGAACAATTTAAATAGACCTATAAGTCATGAGGAAATAGAAGCTGCCATCAAAAACCTCCCTACCAAAAAAAGCCCAGGACCAGATGGTTACAATAGAGAATTTTACCAGAACTTCCAAGAAGAGTTGATACCCATGCTCCTTATGGTGTCTCACATTATAGAAACAAAAGAGGTTTCATGCAGCTACAGTTACCCTGATACCAAAACCACACAAAGACTCAACCAAGAAAGAGAATTACAGACCGATCTCTCTCAGAAACACTGATGCGAAAATTCTCAATAAAATACTGGCAAACTGAATCCAAAAATACATCAAAAATTATCCATTATGATCAAGTAGGCTTCATCCCAGAGATGCAGGGCTGGTTCAACATACAAAAATCTATCAATGTAATCCATCATATAAATAAACTGAAGGGAAAAAAAACTAAATGATTATTTCATTAGAAGCTGAAAAAGCATTTGACAAAATTCAACACCCCTTTACAATAAAGATCTTGGAGAGGTTAGGGATACAAGGATCACATCTAAATATAATAAAAGCAATATAAAGCAAGCCAACAGCTAATATCAAATTAAATGGAGAGAAACTCAAAGCCATTCCACTAAAATCAGGAACAAGACAAGGCTGTCCACTCTCACCATATCTCTGCAATATAGTGTTTGAAGTTCTAGCAATAGCAATAAGGGGATTAAGGGGATTCGATTTGGAAAAGAAGTCAAACTTTTGTTACTTGCAGATGATAAGATAGTATACATCAGTGACCCCAAAAACTCTACCAAAGAACTTCTACATCTGAAAAATACCTTCAGTGATGTGTCAGGATACAAGATCAACTCAAAAAAAAAAAAAAAATCAATAGCCTTCCTATACACAAAGGATAGAGAAGCAGAGAGGGAAATCAGAGAAACTTCACCTTTCACTATAGCCACAAATAGCATAAAGTATACTGGGGTTACACTAACCAAGGAAGTGAAAGATGTATTTGACAAGAACTTTAAGGCTTTGAAGAAAGAAATTCAAGAGCATACCAGAAAATGGAAGGATCTCCCATGCTCTTGAATGGGTAGGATCAACATAGTAAAAACAGCAGTTCTACCAAAGGCAATCTATAAATTCAACTCAATCCCCATCAAAATCCCAACAAAATTCTTCACAGACCTTGAGAGAACAATAATCAACTTTATATGGAAGAACAAAAAACCCAGGATAGCCAAACCATTCCTGTACAATAAAGGTATTTCTGGAGGCATTACCATCGCTGACTTCAAACTCTATTACAGAGCTAAAGTAGTGAAAACAGCTTGGTATTGGCATAAAAACAGAGATGCAGACAATGGAATTGAATCGAAGACCCAGATATTAACCCACAAACCTATGAACACCTGATTTTCGACAAAGGAACTAAAATTATACAATGGAAGAAATGAAGAAAGCATCTTCAACAAATGGTGCTGGCATAACTGGATGTCAACCTGTAGAAGAATGAAAATAGATTCATATCTATCACCATGTGCAAAACTCAAGTCCAAACGGATTAAAGACCTCAATATGAATCTGACCACACTGAACCTGATAGAAGAGAAACTGGGAAGTAGACGGCAACACATGGGCACAGGAGACCAATTCCTCCATATAACCCCACTAGCACAGACAACAAGAGCAACATTGACTAAATGGGAACTCCTGACACTGAGAAGCTTCTTTAATGCAAAAAAAAAAAAAAAAACCACTGTCATTGGAGACAAAAAGGCATCCTTCTGAATGGGAGAAGATCTTCACCAACCCCACATCTGACAAAGGTCTGATCTCCAAAATACATAAAGAACTCAAGAAACTGGACATCAAAACTCTAATTAATCCAATTAAAAAATGGGGTACTGAACTGAACAGAGAATTCTCAGCAGACGAAGTTCAAATGGCCAAAAGATACTTAAGGTCATGTTCAAACTCCTTAGCGATCAGGGAAATGCAAGTCAAAACAACTTTGAGATACCATCTTACACCTGTCAGCATGGCTAAAATCAAAAACACCAATGACAGCCTATGCTGGAGAGAATGTGGAGTAAGGGGTATACTTATCCATTGCTGATGGGAATGCAAACTTGTGCAACCACTTTGGAAATCAGTCTGGCAGTTGCTCAGGAAATTTCGATCAACTTACCTCAAGATCCAGCAATACCACTCTTTGGGAATATACCCAAGAGATGCCCAATCATACTTCAAAAGCATTTGTTCAACTATGTTCATAGCAGCTTTATTTGTAATAGCCAGAACCTGGAAACAACCTAGATGTCCCTCAATGGAAGAATGGATAAAGAAAGTATGGAATATATATGCATTAGAGTACTACTCAGTGGTAAAAAAAAAAAAAAACAATGACATCTTGAATTTTGCATGCAAATGGATGGAAACAGAAAACACTTTACTGAGTGAAATAACCTAGACACAAAAATATGAATATGGTATGTACTCACTCATTAGTGGACTCTAGCCATGAACAAAGGACATTTAGCCTATAGTTCACAAGCCTAGAGAAGCCAAATAATAAGGTGAACCCAAAGAAAAACATATATAGATCCTCCTGGAAATTGGAAGCAGACAGATTTCCCGGCAAAAGTTGGGAGCCTGGGGTGGGAGTGAGGGTGGAGTGGGGAAAAGGGGAGAGGGGGAGAGAGAAGGGATAAGGGAAGGATTGGGGAGAGCTTGGGGGAGTGGGAGGGTGGAGATGGAGGAAGGGCGGATATAGGAGCATAGAAGATATCTTCATTAAGGGAGCCATTTTAGTGTTGGCAAGAGACTTGGCTCTAGAGGGGATCCCAGGTGTCCATGGGGATGCCCCAGCTCATTTCTTGGGCAGCACAGGAGAGGGTGCCTGAACTGGCCTTGTCCCATAGTCACACTGATGAATATCTCAAATATCACCATAGAACCTTTTTCAGATAATGGATGGAGATAGAGACAGATACCCAATTCAGAGCACTGGACTGAGCTCCAAAGGTCCAGTTGAAGAGCAGAAAGAGGGAGAAGATAAGCAAGGAAGTCAAGACCACGAGGGGTTGGTCTACCCACTGAGACAGTGTGCCTGATCTAATGGGAGCTCACCAAATCCAGCTGGACTGGGACTGAACGAGCATATGAAAAAACCGGACTCTCTGAATGTGGCTCACAACGGGGGCGGACTGAGAAGCCATTGATAATGACACTGGGACTTGTTTCTACTGTATGTACTGGCTTTTTAGGACCCTAGTCTATTTGGATACACATCTTCCTAAGCCTGGATGGAGGGGGGAGGGCCTTGGACCTCCCACAGGGCAGGGTACCCTGCCCTCTCTTAGGACTGCAGGGGGAAAGAGGAGGGTGAGTGGGGGAGTGGGAGGGGAATGGGAGGAGGGGAGGAAGTGGAAATTTTTGAATGAAAAAATAAAAAAAAGAAAAGAAAAAAATCAAAATATCATTTGCAGTATTTTTCAAAGAAAACTTTAACAGATGCCAAAGAGATGCAACTGAAATTAACATGAAATGACATGACCATTGTGTTCCAATATGAATGATAGGATAATTAAGCTAGTTCCACTTCGGGAATTAAAACAGAATCATCATCACAGTATAACTCCAGTCAACCAAATGCAGGGGAATGAATGCACCCAAAACTTAAGAAGACACGTGCTTAATGCAGTCTGTAAATCCCCAAGAAATGAAGGTATACAAAATGACACCGATTTATCTCAGAGTCATCCCAGCTCAAGGGAACGCCTCTACAGACAATGACCTTACAAATGCTGGAGCACTTCTCCAGACCCGGAAAATGGAATGGTTTAAAAACATGAATGAGCAACTTCTGGAGATAAATGGGGATGATAAGGGAGTGACGGTAGTAAGCATAAAAAGATACATCACTTTGACAATGAACTCTCAAAATAGCTTAATTATAGAGTAGAAAAGCAAAGACCGAATACTAAAATCCAATTTTCATTGTGAATTCCTGAATTCGCAGTAGAGTCTAGAAACTTAATGTGACCCAATCTTTCAGAGGTAAGATGGGGTGGGAATGGGGGTAGACAGTTTCTCAACTAGAAGAAAACAGGGTTTTCTGCATCGTTTCATACATCTCGCGAGTTCTAGTTACCAAAAGCAGTGACTAGCTGGGTATGCACTAGGGCCCCAGCTGAGGATCTGAATGCAGTTTTCTGAGCACTGGTAACACCCCCTCCCCCAGAGAAAGCGTGGGAAAATGCCCTAAGACTGCCAGGGCACGCAGTGCTTACCTGACTGATGCACTGTACCAGGGAGCTCTTTCCTGCGATGTCCACGCCGAGCACCTGTCCTTCAGAGGAAAGTCCCAGCAGGAGCCACTGCAGCTGGTCGCAGGAGAACGCGGATACATGGAGGCTGGGATCAGTGCCCGCGCCACCCACCCCTGGCCACGGATGCTAGGGAGAAGGTCCACCACTCTCGCCTGACCCGGGTCCTGTATCTCGCGCGTGGCCGCAGGCAACCGAGGCAGAGAGGCCATTGCGCGCGACCGCTCCTCAGGCCCAGACTTCCCTCAACTAAGTTGAGCCCTCACCGGTCGGCTCCCCAGGCTCACCGGCAGCCAAGTCCGAGCAGCTTCACGCTTAGGCGGTGACCGACGATAGGCGGCAGCTCTTTAAGGCGGCTGGGGAGAGGTCGAGGCTCCGCGGTGTTGAAGGAGCCCGGGCCCGCGGCGGACTGCAGCAGCGGCGGAGCCCCGGCCCGCGGCGGAAGGCAGCAGCGGATCCTCAGCCCGCGCGGACAGAAGCGGCAGACCACTGGCCCGCTCAGTTAAATCAAGTAGGTTTTTGGGGGGCCTGGCCTGTAGAGAGGGAGGCCTTTTATTGGCGAGGTCCAAGGGCGAACGAGGAGCCGCGTCCTGTCCCTGAAGACCCTCCTGAGTGGGGAGAGTGTTCTGGGCCTGCGCCCGGACACAGGAAATGGAGCGGGAGCATTCTCAGACCCCCTTCACCCCCCTGGTAGGCCTGCAAAGGCTGATACCCTCTGCAGGGGCTGCTCCTCCTCTGCTGCGACCTCTCTATTTCTGGCACATCCCAGCTTGTGCCCAGGGCCCTCTTCCACTCCCCCTCCCTTCTGAGGGGCTGCCAGATCACCCAGTATAGCCTGTTTGGGCACTGGGTCGGGAGCTCAGGGCAGAGGACAGTGGGAGTTTCTCTGTCTTGGTGGCTGGCCTACAAAGGGGTAGGCCTTTTGTGGATGAGGTCCTGGGCAAACGGGGAGCCTGGTCCTGGTCCTGAAGATCCTTCTGAGTGGTGAGAGCGATCTTGGCCCACGGCTGGAGCCAGGAAACGGAGCCAGGGCACTTTGTAAGCGGGGCCCTTGGTCAGCAGGGAAACCTGTTCTTGACTTAAAAGACCCATTAGATAGCATTGTTAGGAGGAGATGGGCAGGCGCCAAGGCAAGAATTCACCCAACAATATGAAAAACAACATGGAAACACCAGAACCCAATGATCTTACAACACAAGGACTTGAACACCCTAACAAAGAAGAAGTGGAAAAAAATTGACTTTATGAAAGCAATAGAGTCCCTGAAACAACATGTAAAAAACACCCTTATAGAAATGGATGAGAAGTATAACAAAAAGTTTGATGAAATGAGTAAATACGTAAATGATGCCCTGGGAAACCAAGAGAAAAACGATCAAACAGGTAATGGAAACAGTTCAAGAATTGAAAACGGAAATTGAAGCAAGGAAGAAAACACAAAATGAGGACCAGTTGGATATAGAAAATCTAGGTCAACGAGCAGAGGCTACAGAAACAAGCATAATCAACAGACTACAAAGGATGGAAGAAAGAATCTCAGATTCTGAAGACAACATAGAGAAAATAAACGCACTGATCAAAGAAAACAGCAAAACCAACAAGGTTTCGTCGCAAAACATTCAGGAAATATGGGACACAATAAAGAGACCAAACCTAAGAATAATAGGGATACAAGAAGGAGAAGAGTCACAACTCAAAGGTCCAGAAAATATTTTTCACAAAATTATAGAAGAAAACTTTCCCAACATAAAGAAAGATATTCCTTTGAATATTCAAGAAGCATACAGATCACCAAACAGACTGGATCAAAGAAAAACATCCCCTCCCCATATTATAATCAAAACACAAAATATACAGATTAAAGAAAGAATATTAAGAGCTGCAAAGGAAAAAGGGCAAGTTACTTATAAAGGTAAACCGATCAGACTTACACCTGACTTCTCTATGGAAACCATGAAAGCCAGAAGGTCCTGGATAGAGGTACTGCAGAAACTAAGAGACCATGGATGCAAACCCAAACTACTATACCCAGCCAAGCTATCGTTCACTATCAATGGAGAAAACAAGACATTCCAGGATAAGAACAAATTTAAACAATACGTAGCCACAAATCCAGCCCTACAGAAAGTAATAGAAGGAAAATCACAACACAAGGAATCCAACATAGCCAACACTGCCTACAATAACTTAGGCATCTAGTGACCCTTCACCAGCACGACTCAAAGAAGGGAGACACACAAACTCTACTACCAAAAACAATAGGAATAACCAGAGTAAAAAACCACTGGTCATTAATATTAATGGTCTCAATTCACCTATAAAAAGACACAGACTAAAAGATTGGATACGAAAACAGGATCCAACATTCTGCTGTTTGCAAGAAACACATCTCAACCACAAAGACAGGCATCTACTCAGACTAAAGGGATGGGAAAAGGTTTTTCAAGCAAATGGTCCTAAGAAAAAAGCAGGTGTGGCCATACTAATTTCTAACAAAACGGACTTCAAACTAAAATCAATCAGAAGAGATCGAGATGGACACTTTATACTCATAACAGGAACAATTCATCAGGATGAAGTCTCAATCCTGAATATCTACACCCCTAATATAAAAGCACCCACTTATGTAAAAGAAATATTACTAAAACTCAAGGCAGACATCAAACCACACACACTAGTAGTAGGAGACTTCAACACACCTCTCTAACCAATGGACAGGTCAATCAGACAGAAACCTAATAGAGACTTAAGAGAATTGTTGGACGTAATGAAGCAAATGGACTTAACCGACATCTATAGAATACTCCACCCAAATAGGAAAGAATATACCTTCTTCTCTGCAGCTCATGGAACCTTCTCGAAAATTGACCACATACTGGGTAACAAAGGAAACCTCCACAGATACAAAAAAATATCAGTGTCCTCCTGTGTCTTATCAGATCACCACGGATTAAAGTTAGAGGGCAACAACAATGCTACCCCCAAAAAGCCTACAAACTCATGGAAACTGAACAGTCAACTACTGAACCACACCTGGGTCAAGGAAGAAATTAAGAAAGAAATTAAAGTCTTCCTTGAATTTAATGAAAATAAAGAGACAACATACTCAAACCTATGGGACACGATGAAAGCTGTGCTCAGAGGAAAGTTCATAGCACTAAGTGCCCACTTAAAGAAAACGGAGAAAGCGTACATTGGGGACTTAACAGCACACCTGAAAACTCTAAAAAAAAAAAGAAGCAGAAGCACCCAGGAGTAGTACAAGACTGGAAATAATCGAACTGAGGGCGGAAATCAACAAAATAGAAACACAGAAAACAGTCCAAAGAATCAATGAAACAAAAAGTTGGTTCTTAGAGAAAAATCAACAAAATCGACAAACCTCTTTCCAAACTAATTAAATGACAGAGAGAGAACACGCAAATAAATAAGATCAGAAATGAAGAGGGGGACATAACCACAGACACAGAGGAAATTCAGACAATCATTAGATCTTACTACAAAAGCCTGTATGCCACAAAACTGGAAAATGCAAAAGAAATGGACATATTTTTAGATAAGGACCATATACCAAAGCGAAACCAAGAACAGGTGAACGAGCTAAATAGACCGGTTAGTTGCAAAGAATTAGAAATGGTTATCAAAAATCTCCCTTCCAAAAAAAGCCCAGGACCAGATGGTTTCAATGCAGAATTCTACCAGACCTTCCAAGAAGAGCTAATACCTATACTTCTTAATGTATTTCACAATATAGAAACAGAAGAGTCATTGCCAAATTCCTTTTATGAAGCTACAGTTACCCTGATACCAAAACCACACAAAGACCCAACCAAGAAAGAGAATGACAGGCCTATCTCACTCATGAACATCGATGCAAAAATCCTCATAAAATACTGGCAAACCGAATCCAAGAACACATCAGAAAAATTATCCATTATGATCAAGTAGGCTTCATCCCAGAGATGCAGGGCTGGTTCAACATACGCAAATCTATCAATGTAATCCACCATATAAATAAACTGAAAGAAAAAAACCATATGATCATTTCATTAGATGCTGAAAAAGCATTCGACAAAATTCAACACCCTTTATGATTGAAGGTCTTGGAGAGATTAGGGATAAAAGGATCATACCTAAATATAATAAAAGCTATTTACAGCAAGCCGACAGCCAACATTAAATTAAACGGAGAAAAACTCAAAGCCATCCCACTAAAATCAGGAACACGACAAGGATGTCCACTCTCTCCATACCTCTTCAATATAGTGCTTGAAGTTCTAGCAATAGCAATAAGACAACATAAGGGGATCAAGGGGATCCATATTGGAAAGGAAGAAGTTAAGCTTTCATTATTTGCAGATGATATGATAGTATACATAAGCGACCCCAAAAACTCTACCAAAGAACTCCTACAGCTGATAAACACCTTTGGTAATGTGGCAGGTTACAAAATCAACTCCAAAAAATCAGTTGCCTTCCTATACACTAAGGATAAGGAAGCAGAGAGGGAAATCAGAGAAGCATCACCTTTCACGATAGCCACAAATAGCATAAAATACCTTGGGGTAACTCTGACCAAGGAAGTGAAAGATCTATTTGGCAAGAACTTTAAGGCTTTGAAGAAAGAAATTGAAGAGGACACCAGAAAATGGAAGGACCTCCCTTGCTCTTGGATTGGGAGGATCAACATAGTAAAAATGGCAATTCTACCAAAAGCAATCTATAGATTCAACGCAATCCCCATCAAAATCCATCAAAATTCTTCACAGATCTGGAAAGACAATAATCAACTTTATATGGAAAAACAAAAACCCAGGATAGCCAAAACAATCTTATACAATAAAGGATTGTCTGGGGGCATTACCATCCCTGACTTCAAACTCTATTACAGAGCTACAGTATTGAAAACAGCTTGGTATTGGCATAGAAACAGAGAAGTCGACCAATGGAATCGAATAGAAGACACTAGCTTTAACCCACAAACCTATGAACACCTGATTTTTGATAAAGGAGATAAAAGTATTCAATGGAAGAAAGAAAGCATCTTTAACAAATGGTGCTGGCAAAACTGGATGTCAGCCTGTAGAAGAATAAAATAGATCCATATCTATCACCATACTCAAAACTCAATCCAAATGGATTAAAGACCTCAATATCAGTCCGAACACACTGAACCTGACAGAAGAGAAAGTGGGAAGTACTCTACAACACATGGGCACAGGAGAACACTTCCTACATACAACCCCAGCAGCACAGACATTAAGGGCATCATTGAATAAATGGGACCTCCTGAGACTGAGAAGCTTCTGTAAAGCAAAGGACACTGTCACTAAGACAAAAAGGCAACCACTGACTGGGAGAAGATCTTCACCAACCCCGCAACAGACAAAGGTCTGATCTCCAAATATATAGAGAACTCAGAAAGTAGACCGTAAAGGGCTAATCAACCCAATTAAAAAATGGGGCACTGAACTGAACAGAGAATTCTCAACAGAAGAAGAGCGAACGGCCAAAAGACATTTAAGGTCATGGCTCAACTTCCCTAGCGATCAGGGAAATGCAAATCAAGACAACTTTAAGATACCATCTTACACCTGTCAGAATGGCTAAAATAAAAAACACCAATGATAGCATTGCTGGAGAGGTTGTGGAGAAAGGGGTATACTCATCCATTGCTGGTGGGAATGCAAACTTGTGCAACCACTTTGGAAAACAGTGTGGGCGGTTTCTCAGGAATTTCGGATCCACCTACCCCTGGACCCAGCAATACCACTCTTGGAATATATCCAAGAAATGCCCTATCATACGACAAAAGTATATGCTCAACTATGTTCATAGCAGCATTGTTTGTAATAGCCAGAACTGGAAAAACACCTAGATGCCTTCAATGGAAGAATGGATGAAGAAGTATGGAATATATACATATTAGAGTACTACTCAGCAGTAAAAAGCAATGACTTCCTGAATTTTGCAGGCAAATGGACAGAAATAGAAAACACTATCCTGAGCGAGGTGAGCCAGACCCAAAAAGAGGAACATGGGATGTACTCACTCATATTTGGTTTCTAGCCATGAATAGGGACGTTGAGCCTATTATGCGTGGTCCTAGAGAAGCTAATTAAGAAGGTGAACCCAAAGAAAAACATTTAGGCGATGAAAGGAGACAGAGACAAAGACCCACATTGGAGCACCGGACTGAAATCTCAAGGTCCAAATCATGAGCAGGAGACAGAGCACGAGCAAGGAACTTAGGACCGCGAGGGGTGCACCCACACACTGAGACAATGGGGATGTTCTATCACGAACTCACCAAGGCCAGCTGGCCTGGGTCTGAAAAAGCATGGGATAAAACCGGACTTGCTGAACATAATGGACAATGAGGACTACTGAGAACTCAAGAACAATGGCAATGGGTTTTTGATCCTACTGCACGTACTGGCTTTGTGGGAGCCTAGGCAGTTTGGATGCTCACCTTACTAGACCTGGATGGAGGTGGGTGGTCCTTGGACTTCCCACGGGGCAGGGAACCCGGATTACTCTTAGGGATGATGAGGGAGGGGGACTTGATGGGGGAGGGGGAGGGAAATGGGAGGTGGTGGCGGGGAGAAGGCAGAAATCTTTAATAAATAAATAAACAATAAAAAGAAAAAAAAAGAAAAAAAAGAAACACCTGCACCAAAAAGACAGACATTTACTCAGAGTAAAGGGTTTGGGAAAGGTTTTTCAATCAAATGGACCTAAGAAACAAGAAACAAGCAAGTGTGGCCATACTAATTTCTAACAAAGTTGACTTCAAACTAAAATCAATCAGAAGAAATGAAGTGGGACACTTTTTACTCATAACAGGAACAATTCATCAGGATGAAGTCCCAATCCTGAATATCTATGCCCCTAATATAAAAGTACCTACATATATAAAAGAAACATTACTAGAACTCAAAGCACACATCAAATCTCACACACTAATGGTAGGAGACTTCAACACTCCTCTCTTATCAATGGACAGGTCAACTAGACAGAAACCTAACAGAGAAATAAGAAAACTAACAGAGGTAATGAATCAAGTGGACTTAACAGACATCGATAGAACATTTCACCCAAATAGGAAAGAATATACCTTCTTCTCAGCATCTCATGGAACCTTCTCGAAAATTGATCACGTACTTGATAACAAAACAAACCTCCACAGATACCAAAAAAAAAAAAAATAGTAACCACCTGTGTCTTATCAGATCAACATGGAATAAAGTTAGAATTTAACAACAATTCTACCCCCAGAAAGCCTACAAACTCATGGAAACTGAACAGGCAACTACTGAACCACCCCTGGGTCAGGGAAGAAATAAAGAAAGAAATTAAAGTCTTCCTTGAATTCAACAACAACAAAAAAGTCACAACATACCCAAACCTATGGGACACTATGAAAGCAGTGCTAAGGGGAAAATTCATAGCACTAAGTGCCCACATAAAGAAAACAGAGAAAGCCCACATTAGAGACTTAACAGGACAGCTGAAATCTCTAGAAAAAAAAGAAGCAGACTCACCCAGGAGGAGTAGAAGACTGGAAATAATCAAACTGAGAGCTGAAATCAACAAAATAGAAACACATACAATAATCCAAAGAATCAATGAAACAAAGAGCTGGTTCTTTGAGAAAATCAACAAGATTGACAAGTTCCTAATCAAACTAATCAAAAGGTAGAGAGAACATGCAAATTAACAAGATCAGAAATGAAAAGGGGGACATAACAACAGACACTGAGGAAATTCAGAGAGTAATTAGGTCTTACTACAAAGGCTTATATGCTACAAAGTTGGAAAATGTAAAAGAAATGGACTTGTTTTTAGATAAATACCATATACCACAATTAAATCAAGACCAGGTGAACAATTTAAATAGACCTATAAGTCATGAGGAAATAGAAGCTGCCATCAAAAACCTCCCTACCAAAAAAAGCCCAGGACCAGATGGTTACAATAGAGAATTTTACCAGAACTTCCAAGAAGAGTTGATACCCATGCTCCTTATGGTGTCTCACATTATAGAAACAAAAGAGGTTTCATGCAGCTACAGTTACCCTGATACCAAAACCACACAAAGACTCAACCAAGAAAGAGAATTACAGACCGATCTCTCTCAGAAACACTGATGCGAAAATTCTCAATAAAATACTGGCAAACTGAATCCAAAAACACATCAAAAATTATCCATTATGATCAAGTAGGCTTCATCCCAGAGATGCAGGGCTGGTTCAACATACAAAAATCTATCAATGTAATCCATCATATAAATAAACTGAAGGGAAAAAAAACTAAATGATTATTTCATTAGAAGCTGAAAAAGCATTTGACAAAATTCAACACCCCTTTACAATAAAGATCTTGGAGAGGTTAGGGATACAAGGATCACATCTAAATATAATAAAAGCAATATAAAGCAAGCCAACAGCTAATATCAAATTAAATGGAGAGAAACTCAAAGCCATTCCACTAAAATCAGGAACAAGACAAGGCTGTCCACTCTCACCATATCTCTGCAATATAGTGTTTGAAGTTCTAGCAATAGCAATAAGGGGATTAAGGGGATTCGATTTGGAAAAGAAGTCAAACTTTTGTTACTTGCAGATGATAAGATAGTATACATCAGTGACCCCAAAAACTCTACCAAAGAACTTCTACATCTGAAAAATACCTTCAGTGATGTGTCAGGATACAAGATCAACTCAAAAAAAAAAAAAAAATCAATAGCCTTCCTATACACAAAGGATAGAGAAGCAGAGAGGGAAATCAGAGAAACTTCACCTTTCACTATAGCCACAAATAGCATAAAGTATACTGGGGTTACACTAACCAAGGAAGTGAAAGATGTATTTGACAAGAACTTTAAGGCTTTGAAGAAAGAAATTCAAGAGCATACCAGAAAATGGAAGGATCTCCCATGCTCTTGAATGGGTAGGATCAACATAGTAAAAACAGCAGTTCTACCAAAGGCAATCTATAAATTCAACTCAATCCCCATCAAAATCCCAACAAAATTCTTCACAGACCTTGAGAGAACAATAATCAACTTTATATGGAAGAACAAAAAACCCAGGATAGCCAAACCATTCCTGTACAATAAAGGTATTTCTGGAGGCATTACCATCGCTGACTTCAAACTCTATTACAGAGCTAAAGTAGTGAAAACAGCTTGGTATTGGCATAAAAACAGAGATGCAGACAATGGAATTGAATCGAAGACCCAGATATTAACCCACAAACCTATGAACACCTGATTTTCGACAAAGGAACTAAAATTATACAATGGAAGAAATGAAGAAAGCATCTTCAACAAATGGTGCTGGCATAACTGGATGTCAACCTGTAGAAGAATGAAAATAGATTCATATCTATCACCATGTGCAAAACTCAAGTCCAAACGGATTAAAGACCTCAATATGAATCTGACCACACTGAACCTGATAGAAGAGAAACTGGGAAGTAGACGGCAACACATGGGCACAGGAGACCAATTCCTCCATATAACCCCACTAGCACAGACAACAAGAGCAACATTGACTAAATGGGAACTCCTGACACTGAGAAGCTTCTTTAATGCAAAAAAAAAAAAAAAACCACTGTCATTGGAGACAAAAAGGCATCCTTCTGAATGGGAGAAGATCTTCACCAACCCCACATCTGACAAAGGTCTGATCTCCAAAATACATAAAGAACTCAAGAAACTGGACATCAAAACTCTAATTAATCCAATTAAAAAATGGGGTACTGAACTGAACAGAGAATTCTCAGCAGACGAAGTTCAAATGGCCAAAAGATACTTAAGGTCATGTTCAAACTCCTTAGCGATCAGGGAAATGCAAGTCAAAACAACTTTGAGATACCATCTTACACCTGTCAGCATGGCTAAAATCAAAAACACCAATGACAGCCTATGCTGGAGAGAATGTGGAGTAAGGGGTATACTTATCCATTGCTGATGGGAATGCAAACTTGTGCAACCACTTTGGAAATCAGTCTGGCAGTTGCTCAGGAAATTTCGATCAACTTACCTCAAGATCCAGCAATACCACTCTTTGGGAATATACCCAAGAGATGCCCAATCATACTTCAAAAGCATTTGTTCAACTATGTTCATAGCAGCTTTATTTGTAATAGCCAGAACCTGGAAACAACCTAGATGTCCCTCAATGGAAGAATGGATAAAGAAAGTATGGAATATATATGCATTAGAGTACTACTCAGTGGTAAAAAAAAAAAAAAACAATGACATCTTGAATTTTGCATGCAAATGGATGGAAACAGAAAACACTTTACTGAGTGAAATAACCTAGACACAAAAATATGAATATGGTATGTACTCACTCATTAGTGGACTCTAGCCATGAACAAAGGACATTTAGCCTATAGTTCACAAGCCTAGAGAAGCCAAATAATAAGGTGAACCCAAAGAAAAACATATATAGATCCTCCTGGAAATTGGAAGCAGACAGATTTCCCGGCAAAAGTTGGGAGCCTGGGGTGGGAGTGAGGGTGGAGTGGGGAAAAGGGGAGAGGGGGAGAGAGAAGGGATAAGGGAAGGATTGGGGAGAGCTTGGGGGAGTGGGAGGGTGGAGATGGAGGAAGGGCGGATATAGGAGCATAGAAGATATCTTCATTAAGGGAGCCATTTTAGTGTTGGCAAGAGACTTGGCTCTAGAGGGGATCCCAGGTGTCCATGGGGATGCCCCAGCTCATTTCTTGGGCAGCACAGGAGAGGGTGCCTGAACTGGCCTTGTCCCATAGTCACACTGATGAATATCTCAAATATCACCATAGAACCTTTTTCAGATAATGGATGGAGATAGAGACAGATACCCAATTCAGAGCACTGGACTGAGCTCCAAAGGTCCAGTTGAAGAGCAGAAAGAGGGAGAAGATAAGCAAGGAAGTCAAGACCACGAGGGGTTGGTCTACCCACTGAGACAGTGTGCCTGATCTAATGGGAGCTCACCAAATCCAGCTGGACTGGGACTGAACGAGCATATGAAAAAACCGGACTCTCTGAATGTGGCTCACAACGGGGGCGGACTGAGAAGCCATTGATAATGACACTGGGACTTGTTTCTACTGTATGTACTGGCTTTTTAGGACCCTAGTCTATTTGGATACACATCTTCCTAAGCCTGGATGGAGGGGGGAGGGCCTTGGACCTCCCACAGGGCAGGGTACCCTGCCCTCTCTTAGGACTGCAGGGGGAAAGAGGAGGGTGAGTGGGGGAGTGGGAGGGGAATGGGAGGAGGGGAGGAAGTGGAAATTTTTGAATGAAAAAATAAAAAAAAGAAAAGAAAAAAATCAAAATATCATTTGCAGTATTTTTCAAAGAAAACTTTAACAGATGCCAAAGAGATGCAACTGAAATTAACATGAAATGACATGACCATTGTGTTCCAATATGAATGATAGGATAATTAAGCTAGTTCCACTTCGGGAATTAAAACAGAATCATCATCACAGTATAACTCCAGTCAACCAAATGCAGGGGAATGAATGCACCCAAAACTTAAGAAGACACGTGCTTAATGCAGTCTGTAAATCCCCAAGAAATGAAGGTATACAAAATGACACCGATTTATCTCAGAGTCATCCCAGCTCAAGGGAACGCCTCTACAGACAATGACCTTACAAATGCTGGAGCACTTCTCCAGACCCGGAAAATGGAATGGTTTAAAAACATGAATGAGCAACTTCTGGAGATAAATGGGGATGATAAGGGAGTGACGGTAGTAAGCATAAAAAGATACATCACTTTGACAATGAACTCTCAAAATAGCTTAATTATAGAGTAGAAAAGCAAAGACCGAATACTAAAATCCAATTTTCATTGTGAATTCCTGAATTCGCAGTAGAGTCTAGAAACTTAATGTGACCCAATCTTTCAGAGGTAAGATGGGGTGGGAATGGGGGTAGACAGTTTCTCAACTAGAAGAAAACAGGGTTTTCTGCATCGTTTCATACATCTCGCGAGTTCTAGTTACCAAAAGCAGTGACTAGCTGGGTATGCACTAGGGCCCCAGCTGAGGATCTGAATGCAGTTTTCTGAGCACTGGTAACACCCCCTCCCCCAGAGAAAGCGTGGGAAAATGCCCTAAGACTGCCAGGGCACGCAGTGCTTACCTGACTGATGCACTGTACCAGGGAGCTCTTTCCTGCGATGTCCACGCCGAGCACCTGTCCTTCAGAGGAAAGTCCCAGCAGGAGCCACTGCAGCTGGTCGCAGGAGAAGGCGGATACATGGAGGCTGGGATCAGTGCCCGCGCCACCCACCCCTGGCCACGGATGCTAGGGAGAAGGTCCACCACTCTCGCCTGACCCGGGTCCTGTATCTCGCGCGTGGCCGCAGGCAACCGAGGCAGAGAGGCCATTGCGCGCGACCGCTCCTCAGGCCCAGACTTCCCTCAACTAAGTTGAGCCCTCACCGGTCGGCTCCCCAGGCTCACCGGCAGCCAAGTCCGAGCAGCTTCACGCTTAGGCGGTGACCGACGATAGGCGGCAGCTCTTTAAGGCGGCTGGGGAGAGGTCGAGGCTCCGCGGTGTTGAAGGAGCCCGGGCCCGCGGCGGACTGCAGCAGCGGCGGAGCCCCGGCCCGCGGCGGAAGGCAGCAGCGGATCCTCAGCCCGCGTGGACAGAAGCGGCAGACCACTGGCCCGCTCAGTTAAATCAAGTAGGTTTTTGGGGGGCCTGGCCTGTAGAGAGGGAGGCCTTTTATTGGCGAGGTCCAAGGGCGAACGAGGAGCCGCGTCCTGTCCCTGAAGACCCTCCTGAGTGGGGAGAGTGTTCTGGGCCTGCGCCCGGACACAGGAAATGGAGCGGGAGCATTCTCAGACCCCCTTCACCCCCCTGGTAGGCCTGCAAAGGCTGATACCCTCTGCAGGGGCTGCTCCTCCTCTGCTGCGACCTCTCTATTTCTGGCACATCCCAGCTTGTGCCCAGGGCCCTCTTCCACTCCCCCTCCCTTCTGAGGGGCTGCCAGATCACCCAGTATAGCCTGTTTGGGCACTGGGTCGGGAGCTCAGGGCAGAGGACAGTGGGAGTTTCTCTGTCTTGGTGGCTGGCCTACAAAGGGGTAGGCCTTTTGTGGATGAGGTCCTGGGCAAACGGGGAGCCTGGTCCTGGTCCTGAAGATCCTTCTGAGTGGTGAGAGCGATCTTGGCCCACGGCTGGAGCCAGGAAACGGAGCCAGGGCACTTTGTAAGCGGGGCCCTTGGTCAGCAGGGAAACCTGTTCTTGACTTAAAAGACCCATTAGATAGCATTGTTAGGAGGAGATGGGCAGGCGCCAAGGCAAGAATTCACCCAACAATATGAAAAACAACATGGAAACACCAGAACCCAATGATCTTACAACACAAGGACTTGAACACCCTAACAAAGAAGAAGTGGAAAAAAATTGACTTTATGAAAGCAATAGAGTCCCTGAAACAACATGTAAAAAACACCCTTATAGAAATGGATGAGAAGTATAACAAAAAGTTTGATGAAATGAGTAAATACGTAAATGATGCCCTGGGAAACCAAGAGAAAAACGATCAAACAGGTAATGGAAACAGTTCAAGAATTGAAAACGGAAATTGAAGCAAGGAAGAAAACACAAAATGAGGACCAGTTGGATATAGAAAATCTAGGTCAACGAGCAGAGGCTACAGAAACAAGCATAATCAACAGACTACAAAGGATGGAAGAAAGAATCTCAGATTCTGAAGACAACATAGAGAAAATAAACGCACTGATCAAAGAAAACAGCAAAACCAACAAGGTTTCGTCGCAAAACATTCAGGAAATATGGGACACAATAAAGAGACCAAACCTAAGAATAATAGGGATACAAGAAGGAGAAGAGTCACAACTCAAAGGTCCAGAAAATATTTTTCACAAAATTATAGAAGAAAACTTTCCCAACATAAAGAAAGATATTCCTTTGAATATTCAAGAAGCATACAGATCACCAAACAGACTGGATCAAAGAAAAACATCCCCTCCCCATATTATAATCAAAACACAAAATATACAGATTAAAGAAAGAATATTAAGAGCTGCAAAGGAAAAAGGGCAAGTTACTTATAAAGGTAAACCGATCAGACTTACACCTGACTTCTCTATGGAAACCATGAAAGCCAGAAGGTCCTGGATAGAGGTACTGCAGAAACTAAGAGACCATGGATGCAAACCCAAACTACTATACCCAGCCAAGCTATCGTTCACTATCAATGGAGAAAACAAGACATTCCAGGATAAGAACAAATTTAAACAATACGTAGCCACAAATCCAGCCCTACAGAAAGTAATAGAAGGAAAATCACAACACAAGGAATCCAACATAGCCAACACTGCCTACAATAACTTAGGCATCTAGTGACCCTTCACCAGCACGACTCAAAGAAGGGAGACACACAAACTCTACTACCAAAAACAATAGGAATAACCAGAGTAAAAAACCACTGGTCATTAATATCACTTAATATTAATGGTCTCAATTCACCTATAAAAAGACACAGACTAAAAGATTGGATACGAAAACAGGATCCAACATTCTGCTGTTTGCAAGAAACACATCTCAACCACAAAGACAGGCATCTACTCAGACTAAAGGGATGGGAAAAGGTTTTTCAAGCAAATGGTCCTAAGAAAAAAGCAGGTGTGGCCATACTAATTTCTAACAAAACGGACTTCAAACTAAAATCAATCAGAAGAGATCGAGATGGACACTTTATACTCATAACAGGAACAATTCATCAGGATGAAGTCTCAATCCTGAATATCTACACCCCTAATATAAAAGCACCCACTTATGTAAAAGAAATATTACTAAAACTCAAGGCAGACATCAAACCACACACACTAGTAGTAGGAGACTTCAACACACCTCTCTAACCAATGGACAGGTCAATCAGACAGAAACCTAATAGAGACTTAAGAGAATTGTTGGACGTAATGAAGCAAATGGACTTAACCGACATCTATAGAATACTCCACCCAAATAGGAAAGAATATACCTTCTTCTCTGCAGCTCATGGAACCTTCTCGAAAATTGACCACATACTGGGTAACAAAGGAAACCTCCACAGATACAAAAAAATATCAGTGTCCTCCTGTGTCTTATCAGATCACCACGGATTAAAGTTAGAGGGCAACAACAATGCTACCCCCAAAAAGCCTACAAACTCATGGAAACTGAACAGTCAACTACTGAACCACACCTGGGTCAAGGAAGAAATTAAGAAAGAAATTAAAGTCTTCCTTGAATTTAATGAAAATAAAGAGACAACATACTCAAACCTATGGGACACGATGAAAGCTGTGCTCAGAGGAAAGTTCATAGCACTAAGTGCCCACTTAAAGAAAACGGAGAAAGCGTACATTGGGGACTTAACAGCACACCTGAAAACTCTAAAAAAAAAAAGAAGCAGAAGCACCCAGGAGTAGTACAAGACTGGAAATAATCGAACTGAGGGCGGAAATCAACAAAATAGAAACACAGAAAACAGTCCAAAGAATCAATGAAACAAAAAGTTGGTTCTTAGAGAAAAATCAACAAAATCGACAAACCTCTTTCCAAACTAATTAAATGACAGAGAGAGAACACGCAAATAAATAAGATCAGAAATGAAGAGGGGGACATAACCACAGACACAGAGGAAATTCAGACAATCATTAGATCTTACTACAAAAGCCTGTATGCCACAAAACTGGAAAATGCAAAAGAAATGGACATATTTTTAGATAAGGACCATATACCAAAGCGAAACCAAGAACAGGTGAACGAGCTAAATAGACCGGTTAGTTGCAAAGAATTAGAAATGGTTATCAAAAATCTCCCTTCCAAAAAAAGCCCAGGACCAGATGGTTTCAATGCAGAATTCTACCAGACCTTCCAAGAAGAGCTAATACCTATACTTCTTAATGTATTTCACAATATAGAAACAGAAGAGTCATTGCCAAATTCCTTTTATGAAGCTACAGTTACCCTGATACCAAAACCACACAAAGACCCAACCAAGAAAGAGAATGACAGGCCTATCTCACTCATGAACATCGATGCAAAAATCCTCAATAAAATACTGGCAAACCGAATCCAAGAACACATCAGAAAAATTATCCATTATGATCAAGTAGGCTTCATCCCAGAGATGCAGGGCTGGTTCAACATACGCAAATCTATCAATGTAATCCACCATATAAATAAACTGAAAGAAAAAAACCATATGATCATTTCATTAGATGCTGAAAAAGCATTCGACAAAATTCAACACCCCTTTATGATGAAGGTCTTGGAGAGATTAGGGATAAAAGGATCATACCTAAATATAATAAAAGCTATTTACAGCAAGCCGACAGCCAACATTAAATTAAACGGAGAAAAACTCAAAGCCATCCCACTAAAATCAGGAACACGACAAGGATGTCCACTCTCTCCATACCTCTTCAATATAGTGCTTGAAGTTCTAGCAATAGCAATAAGACAACATAAGGGGATCAAGGGGATCCATATTGGAAAGGAAGAAGTTAAGCTTTCATTATTTGCAGATGATATGATAGTATACATAAGCGACCCCAAAAACTCTACCAAAGAACTCCTACAGCTGATAAACACCTTTGGTAATGTGGCAGGTTACAAAATCAACTCCAAAAAATCAGTTGCCTTCCTATACACTAAGGATAAGGAAGCAGAGAGGGAAATCAGAGAAGCATCACCTTTCACGATAGCCACAAATAGCATAAAATACCTTGGGGTAACTCTGACCAAGGAAGTGAAAGATCTATTTGGCAAGAACTTTAAGGCTTTGAAGAAAGAAATTGAAGAGGACACCAGAAAATGGAAGGACCTCCCTTGCTCTTGGATTGGGAGGATCAACATAGTAAAAATGGCAATTCTACCAAAAGCAATCTATAGATTCAACGCAATCCCCATCAAAATCCCATCAAAATTCTTCACAGATCTGGAAAAGACAATAATCAACTTTATATGGAAAAACAAAAAACCCAGGATAGCCAAAACAATCTTATACAATAAAGGATTGTCTGGGGGCATTACCATCCCTGACTTCAAACTCTATTACAGAGCTACAGTATTGAAAACAGCTTGGTATTGGCATAGAAACAGAGAAGTCGACCAATGGAATCGAATAGAAGACACTAGCTTTAACCCACAAACCTATGAACACCTGATTTTTGATAAAGGAGATAAAAGTATTCAATGGAAGAAAGAAAGCATCTTTAACAAATGGTGCTGGCAAAACTGGATGTCAGCCTGTAGAAGAATAAAAATAGATCCATATCTATCACCATACTCAAAACTCAAATCCAAATGGATTAAAGACCTCAATATCAGTCCGAACACACTGAACCTGACAGAAGAGAAAGTGGGAAGTACTCTACAACACATGGGCACAGGAGAACACTTCCTACATACAACCCCAGCAGCACAGACATTAAGGGCATCATTGAATAAATGGGACCTCCTGAGACTGAGAAGCTTCTGTAAAGCAAAGGACACTGTCACTAAGACAAAAAGGCAACCCACTGACTGGGAGAAGATCTTCACCAACCCCGCAACAGACAAAGGTCTGATCTCCAAAATATATAGAGAACTCAAGAAAGTAGACCGTAAAGGGCTAATCAACCCAATTAAAAAATGGGGCACTGAACTGAACAGAGAATTCTCAACAGAAGAAGAGCGAACGGCCAAAAGACATTTAAGGTCATGCTCAACTTCCCTAGCGATCAGGGAAATGCAAATCAAGACAACTTTAAGATACCATCTTACACCTGTCAGAATGGCTAAAATAAAAAACACCAATGATAGCCATTGCTGGAGAGGTTGTGGAGAAAGGGGTATACTCATCCATTGCTGGTGGGAATGCAAACTTGTGCAACCACTTTGGAAAACAGTGTGGCGGTTTCTCAGGAATTTCGGGATCCACCTACCCCTGGACCCAGCAATACCACTCTTGGGAATATATCCAAGAAATGCCCTATCATACGACAAAAGTATATGCTCAACTATGTTCATAGCAGCATTGTTTGTAATAGCCAGAACCTGGAAAAACAACCTAGATGCCCTTCAATGGAAGAATGGATGAAGAAAGTATGGAATATATACATATTAGAGTACTACTCAGCAGTAAAAAACAATGACTTCCTGAATTTTGCAGGCAAATGGACAGAAATAGAAAACACTATCCTGAGCGAGGTGAGCCAGACCCAAAAAGAGGAACATGGGATGTACTCACTCATATTTGGTTTCTAGCCATGAATAGGGGACGTTGAGCCTATTATGCGTGGTCCTAGAGAAGCTAATTAAGAAGGTGAACCCAAAGAAAAACATTTAGGCGATGAAAGGAGACAGAGACAAAGACCCACATTGGAGCACCGGACTGAAATCTCAAGGTCCAAATCATGAGCAGGAGACAGAGCACGAGCAAGGAACTTAGGACCGCGAGGGGTGCACCCACACACTGAGACAATGGGGATGTTCTATCACGAACTCACCAAGGCCAGCTGGCCTGGGTCTGAAAAAGCATGGGATAAAACCGGACTTGCTGAACATAATGGACAATGAGGACTACTGAGAACTCAAGAACAATGGCAATGGGTTTTTGATCCTACTGCACGTACTGGCTTTGTGGGAGCCTAGGCAGTTTGGATGCTCACCTTACTAGACCTGGATGGAGGTGGGTGGTCCTTGGACTTCCCACGGGGCAGGGAACCCGGATTACTCTTAGGGATGATGAGGGAGGGGGACTTGATGGGGGAGGGGGAGGGAAATGGGAGGTGGTGGCGGGGAGAAGGCAGAAATCTTTAATAAATAAATAAACAATAAAAAGAAAAAAAAAGAAAAAAAAGAAACACCTGCACCAAAAAGACAGACATTTACTCAGAGTAAAGGGTTGGGAAAAGGTTTTTCAATCAAATGGACCTAAGAAACAAGAAACAAGCAAGTGTGGCCATACTAATTTCTAACAAAGTTGACTTCAAACTAAAATCAATCAGAAGAAATGAAGTGGGACACTTTTTACTCATAACAGGAACAATTCATCAGGATGAAGTCCCAATCCTGAATATCTATGCCCCTAATATAAAAGTACCTACATATATAAAAGAAACATTACTAGAACTCAAAGCACACATCAAATCTCACACACTAATGGTAGGAGACTTCAACACTCCTCTCTTATCAATGGACAGGTCAACTAGACAGAAACCTAACAGAGAAATAAGAAAACTAACAGAGGTAATGAATCAAGTGGACTTAACAGACATCGATAGAACATTTCACCCAAATAGGAAAGAATATACCTTCTTCTCAGCATCTCATGGAACCTTCTCGAAAATTGATCACGTACTTGATAACAAAACAAACCTCCACAGATACAAAAAAAAAAAAAATAGTAACCACCTGTGTCTTATCAGATCAACATGGAATAAAGTTAGAATTTAACAACAATTCTACCCCCAGAAAGCCTACAAACTCATGGAAACTGAACAGGCAACTACTGAACCACCCCTGGGTCAGGGAAGAAATAAAGAAAGAAATTAAAGTCTTCCTTGAATTCAACAACAACAAAAAAGTCACAACATACCCAAACCTATGGGACACTATGAAAGCAGTGCTAAGGGGAAAATTCATAGCACTAAGTGCCCACATAAAGAAAACAGAGAAAGCCCACATTAGAGACTTAACAGGACAGCTGAAATCTCTAGAAAAAAAAGAAGCAGACTCACCCAGGAGGAGTAGAAGACTGGAAATAATCAAACTGAGAGCTGAAATCAACAAAATAGAAACACATACAATAATCCAAAGAATCAATGAAACAAAGAGCTGGTTCTTTGAGAAAATCAACAAGATTGACAAGTTCCTAATCAAACTAATCAAAAGGTAGAGAGAACATGCAAATTAACAAGATCAGAAATGAAAAGGGGGACATAACAACAGACACTGAGGAAATTCAGAGAGTAATTAGGTCTTACTACAAAGGCTTATATGCTACAAAGTTGGAAAATGTAAAAGAAATGGACTTGTTTTTAGATAAATACCATATACCACAATTAAATCAAGACCAGGTGAACAATTTAAATAGACCTATAAGTCATGAGGAAATAGAAGCTGCCATCAAAAACCTCCCTACCAAAAAAAGCCCAGGACCAGATGGTTACAATAGAGAATTTTACCAGAACTTCCAAGAAGAGTTGATACCCATGCTCCTTATGGTGTCTCACATTATAGAAACAAAAGAGGTTTCATGCAGCTACAGTTACCCTGATACCAAAACCACACAAAGACTCAACCAAGAAAGAGAATTACAGACCGATCTCTCTCAGAAACACTGATGCGAAAATTCTCAATAAAATACTGGCAAACTGAATCCAAAAACACATCAAAAATTATCCATTATGATCAAGTAGGCTTCATCCCAGAGATGCAGGGCTGGTTCAACATACAAAAATCTATCAATGTAATCCATCATATAAATAAACTGAAGGGAAAAAAAACTAAATGATTATTTCATTAGAAGCTGAAAAAGCATTTGACAAAATTCAACACCCCTTTACAATAAAGATCTTGGAGAGGTTAGGGATACAAGGATCACATCTAAATATAATAAAAGCAATATAAAGCAAGCCAACAGCTAATATCAAATTAAATGGAGAGAAACTCAAAGCCATTCCACTAAAATCAGGAACAAGACAAGGCTGTCCACTCTCACCATATCTCTGCAATATAGTGTTTGAAGTTCTAGCAATAGCAATAAGGGGATTAAGGGGATTCGATTTGGAAAAGAAGTCAAACTTTTGTTACTTGCAGATGATAAGATAGTATACATCAGTGACCCCAAAAACTCTACCAAAGAACTTCTACATCTGAAAAATACCTTCAGTGATGTGTCAGGATACAAGATCAACTCAAAAAAAAAAAAATCAATAGCCTTCCTATACACAAAGGATAGAGAAGCAGAGAGGGAAATCAGAGAAACTTCACCTTTCACTATAGCCACAAATAGCATAAAGTATACTGGGGTTACACTAACCAAGGAAGTGAAAGATGTATTTGACAAGAACTTTAAGGCTTTGAAGAAAGAAATTCAAGAGCATACCAGAAAATGGAAGGATCTCCCATGCTCTTGAATGGGTAGGATCAACATAGTAAAAACAGCAGTTCTACCAAAGGCAATCTATAAATTCAACTCAATCCCCATCAAAATCCCAACAAAATTCTTCACAGACCTTGAGAGAACAATAATCAACTTTATATGGAAGAACAAAAAACCCAGGATAGCCAAACCATTCCTGTACAATAAAGGTATTTCTGGAGGCATTACCATCGCTGACTTCAAACTCTATTACAGAGCTAAAGTAGTGAAAACAGCTTGGTATTGGCATAAAAACAGAGATGCAGACAATGGAATTGAATCGAAGACCCAGATATTAACCCACAAACCTATGAACACCTGATTTTCGACAAAGGAACTAAAATTATACAATGGAAGAAATGAAGAAAGCATCTTCAACAAATGGTGCTGGCATAACTGGATGTCAACCTGTAGAAGAATGAAAATAGATTCATATCTATCACCATGTGCAAAACTCAAGTCCAAACGGATTAAAGACCTCAATATGAATCTGACCACACTGAACCTGATAGAAGAGAAACTGGGAAGTAGACGGCAACACATGGGCACAGGAGACCAATTCCTCCATATAACCCCACTAGCACAGACAACAAGAGCAACATTGACTAAATGGGAACTCCTGACACTGAGAAGCTTCTTTAATGCAAAAAAAAAAAAAAAACCACTGTCATTGGAGACAAAAAGGCATCCTTCTGAATGGGAGAAGATCTTCACCAACCCCACATCTGACAAAGGTCTGATCTCCAAAATACATAAAGAACTCAAGAAACTGGACATCAAAACTCTAATTAATCCAATTAAAAAATGGGGTACTGAACTGAACAGAGAATTCTCAGCAGACGAAGTTCAAATGGCCAAAAGATACTTAAGGTCATGTTCAAACTCCTTAGCGATCAGGGAAATGCAAGTCAAAACAACTTTGAGATACCATCTTACACCTGTCAGCATGGCTAAAATCAAAAACACCAATGACAGCCTATGCTGGAGAGAATGTGGAGTAAGGGGTATACTTATCCATTGCTGATGGGAATGCAAACTTGTGCAACCACTTTGGAAATCAGTCTGGCAGTTGCTCAGGAAATTTCGATCAACTTACCTCAAGATCCAGCAATACCACTCTTTGGGAATATACCCAAGAGATGCCCAATCATACTTCAAAAGCATTTGTTCAACTATGTTCATAGCAGCTTTATTTGTAATAGCCAGAACCTGGAAACAACCTAGATGTCCCTCAATGGAAGAATGGATAAAGAAAGTATGGAATATATATGCATTAGAGTACTACTCAGTGGTAAAAAAAAAAAAAAACAATGACATCTTGAATTTTGCATGCAAATGGATGGAAACAGAAAACACTTTACTGAGTGAAATAACCTAGACACAAAAATATGAATATGGTATGTACTCACTCATTAGTGGACTCTAGCCATGAACAAAGGACATTTAGCCTATAGTTCACAAGCCTAGAGAAGCCAAATAATAAGGTGAACCCAAAGAAAAACATATATAGATCCTCCTGGAAATTGGAAGCAGACAGATTTCCCGGCAAAAGTTGGGAGCCTGGGGTGGGAGTGAGGGTGGAGTGGGGAAAAGGGGAGAGGGGGAGAGAGAAGGGATAAGGGAAGGATTGGGGAGAGCTTGGGGGAGTGGGAGGGTGGAGATGGAGGAAGGGCGGATATAGGAGCATAGAAGATATCTTCATTAAGGGAGCCATTTTAGTGTTGGCAAGAGACTTGGCTCTAGAGGGGATCCCAGGTGTCCATGGGGATGCCCCAGCTCATTTCTTGGGCAGCACAGGAGAGGGTGCCTGAACTGGCCTTGTCCCATAGTCACACTGATGAATATCTCAAATATCACCATAGAACCTTTTTCAGATAATGGATGGAGATAGAGACAGATACCCAATTCAGAGCACTGGACTGAGCTCCAAAGGTCCAGTTGAAGAGCAGAAAGAGGGAGAAGATAAGCAAGGAAGTCAAGACCACGAGGGGTTGGTCTACCCACTGAGACAGTGTGCCTGATCTAATGGGAGCTCACCAAATCCAGCTGGACTGGGACTGAACGAGCATATGAAAAAACCGGACTCTCTGAATGTGGCTCACAACGGGGGCGGACTGAGAAGCCATTGATAATGACACTGGGACTTGTTTCTACTGTATGTACTGGCTTTTTAGGACCCTAGTCTATTTGGATACACATCTTCCTAAGCCTGGATGGAGGGGGGAGGGCCTTGGACCTCCCACAGGGCAGGGTACCCTGCCCTCTCTTAGGACTGCAGGGGGAAAGAGGAGGGTGAGTGGGGGAGTGGGAGGGGAATGGGAGGAGGGGAGGAAGTGGAAATTTTTGAATGAAAAAATAAAAAAAAGAAAAGAAAAAAATCAAAATATCATTTGCAGTATTTTTCAAAGAAAACTTTAACAGATGCCAAAGAGATGCAACTGAAATTAACATGAAATGACATGACCATTGTGTTCCAATATGAATGATAGGATAATTAAGCTAGTTCCACTTCGGGAATTAAAACAGAATCATCATCACAGTATAACTCCAGTCAACCAAATGCAGGGGAATGAATGCACCCAAAACTTAAGAAGACACGTGCTTAATGCAGTCTGTAAATCCCCAAGAAATGAAGGTATACAAAATGACACCGATTTATCTCAGAGTCATCCCAGCTCAAGGGAACGCCTCTACAGACAATGACCTTACAAATGCTGGAGCACTTCTCCAGACCCGGAAAATGGAATGGTTTAAAAACATGAATGAGCAACTTCTGGAGATAAATGGGGATGATAAGGGAGTGACGGTAGTAAGCATAAAAAGATACATCACTTTGACAATGAACTCTCAAAATAGCTTAATTATAGAGTAGAAAAGCAAAGACCGAATACTAAAATCCAATTTTCATTGTGAATTCCTGAATTCGCAGTAGAGTCTAGAAACTTAATGTGACCCAATCTTTCAGAGGTAAGATGGGGTGGGAATGGGGGTAGACAGTTTCTCAACTAGAAGAAAACAGGGTTTTCTGCATCGTTTCATACATCTCGCGAGTTCTAGTTACCAAAAGCAGTGACTAGCTGGGTATGCACTAGGGCCCCAGCTGAGGATCTGAATGCAGTTTTCTGAGCACTGGTAACACCCCCTCCCCCAGAGAAAGCGTGGGAAAATGCCCTAAGACTGCCAGGGCACGCAGTGCTTACCTGACTGATGCACTGTACCAGGGAGCTCTTTCCTGCGATGTCCACGCCGAGCACCTGTCCTTCAGAGGAAAGTCCCAGCAGGAGCCACTGCAGCTGGTCGCAGGAGAAGGCGGATACATGGAGGCTGGGATCAGTGCCCGCGCCACCCACCCCTGGCCACGGATGCTAGGGAGAAGGTCCACCACTCTCGCCTGACCCGGGTCCTGTATCTCGCGCGTGGCCGCAGGCAACCGAGGCAGAGAGGCCATTGCGCGCGACCGCTCCTCAGGCCCAGACTTCCCTCAACTAAGTTGAGCCCTCACCGGTCGGCTCCCCAGGCTCACCGGCAGCCAAGTCCGAGCAGCTTCACGCTTAGGCGGTGACCGACGATAGGCGGCAGCTCTTTAAGGCGGCTGGGGAGAGGTCGAGGCTCCGCGGTGTTGAAGGAGCCCGGGCCCGCGGCGGACTGCAGCAGCGGCGGAGCCCCGGCCCGCGGCGGAAGGCAGCAGCGGATCCTCAGCCCGCGCGGACAGAAGCGGCAGACCACTGGCCCGCTCAGTTAAATCAAGTAGGTTTTTGGGGGGCCTGGCCTGTAGAGAGGGAGGCCTTTTATTGGCGAGGTCCAAGGGCGAACGAGGAGCCGCGTCCTGTCCCTGAAGACCCTCCTGAGTGGGGAGAGTGTTCTGGGCCTGCGCCCGGACACAGGAAATGGAGCGGGAGCATTCTCAGACCCCCTTCACCCCCCTGGTAGGCCTGCAAAGGCTGATACCCTCTGCAGGGGCTGCTCCTCCTCTGCTGCGACCTCTCTATTTCTGGCACATCCCAGCTTGTGCCCAGGGCCCTCTTCCACTCCCCCTCCCTTCTGAGGGGCTGCCAGATCACCCAGTATAGCCTGTTTGGGCACTGGGTCGGGAGCTCAGGGCAGAGGACAGTGGGAGTTTCTCTGTCTTGGTGGCTGGCCTACAAAGGGGTAGGCCTTTTGTGGATGAGGTCCTGGGCAAACGGGGAGCCTGGTCCTGGTCCTGAAGATCCTTCTGAGTGGTGAGAGCGATCTTGGCCCACGGCTGGAGCCAGGAAACGGAGCCAGGGCACTTTGTAAGCGGGGCCCTTGGTCAGCAGGGAAACCTGTTCTTGACTTAAAAGACCCATTAGATAGCATTGTTAGGAGGAGATGGGCAGGCGCCAAGGCAAGAATTCACCCAACAATATGAAAAACAACATGGAAACACCAGAACCCAATGATCTTACAACACAAGGACTTGAACACCCTAACAAAGAAGAAGTGGAAAAAAATTGACTTTATGAAAGCAATAGAGTCCCTGAAACAACATGTAAAAAACACCCTTATAGAAATGGATGAGAAGTATAACAAAAAGTTTGATGAAATGAGTAAATACGTAAATGATGCCCTGGGAAACCAAGAGAAAAACGATCAAACAGGTAATGGAAACAGTTCAAGAATTGAAAACGGAAATTGAAGCAAGGAAGAAAACACAAAATGAGGACCAGTTGGATATAGAAAATCTAGGTCAACGAGCAGAGGCTACAGAAACAAGCATAATCAACAGACTACAAAGGATGGAAGAAAGAATCTCAGATTCTGAAGACAACATAGAGAAAATAAACGCACTGATCAAAGAAAACAGCAAAACCAACAAGGTTTCGTCGCAAAACATTCAGGAAATATGGGACACAATAAAAAGACCAAACCTAAGAATAATAGGGATACAAGAAGGAGAAGAGTCACAACTCAAAGGTCCAGAAAATATTTTTCACAAAATTATAGAAGAAAACTTTCCCAACATAAAGAAAGATATTCCTTTGAATATTCAAGAAGCATACAGATCACCAAACAGACTGGATCAAAGAAAAACATCCCCTCCCCATATTATAATCAAAACACAAAATATACAGATTAAAGAAAGAATATTAAGAGCTGCAAAGGAAAAAGGGCAAGTTACTTATAAAGGTAAACCGATCAGACTTACACCTGACTTCTCTATGGAAACCATGAAAGCCAGAAGGTCCTGGATAGAGGTACTGCAGAAACTAAGAGACCATGGATGCAAACCCAAACTACTATACCCAGCCAAGCTATCGTTCACTATCAATGGAGAAAACAAGACATTCCAGGATAAGAACAAATTTAAACAATACGTAGCCACAAATCCAGCCCTACAGAAAGTAATAGAAGGAAAATCACAACACAAGGAATCCAACATAGCCAACACTGCCTACAATAACTTAGGCATCTAGTGACCCTTCACCAGCACGACTCAAAGAAGGGAGACACACAAACTCTACTACCAAAAACAATAGGAATAACCAGAGTAAAAAACCACTGGTCATTAATATCACTTAATATTAATGGTCTCAATTCACCTATAAAAAGACACAGACTAAAAGATTGGATACGAAAACAGGATCCAACATTCTGCTGTTTGCAAGAAACACATCTCAACCACAAAGACAGGCATCTACTCAGACTAAAGGGATGGGAAAAGGTTTTTCAAGCAAATGGTCCTAAGAAAAAAGCAGGTGTGGCCATACTAATTTCTAACAAAACGGACTTCAAACTAAAATCAATCAGAAGAGATCGAGATGGACACTTTATACTCATAACAGGAACAATTCATCAGGATGAAGTCTCAATCCTGAATATCTACACCCCTAATATAAAAGCACCCACTTATGTAAAAGAAATATTACTAAAACTCAAGGCAGACATCAAACCACACACACTAGTAGTAGGAGACTTCAACACACCTCTCTAACCAATGGACAGGTCAATCAGACAGAAACCTAATAGAGACTTAAGAGAATTGTTGGACGTAATGAAGCAAATGGACTTAACCGACATCTATAGAATACTCCACCCAAATAGGAAAGAATATACCTTCTTCTCTGCAGCTCATGGAACCTTCTCGAAAATTGACCACATACTGGGTAACAAAGGAAACCTCCACAGATACAAAAAAATATCAGTGTCCTCCTGTGTCTTATCAGATCACCACGGATTAAAGTTAGAGGGCAACAACAATGCTACCCCCAAAAAGCCTACAAACTCATGGAAACTGAACAGTCAACTACTGAACCACACCTGGGTCAAGGAAGAAATTAAGAAAGAAATTAAAGTCTTCCTTGAATTTAATGAAAATAAAGAGACAACATACTCAAACCTATGGGACACGATGAAAGCTGTGCTCAGAGGAAAGTTCATAGCACTAAGTGCCCACTTAAAGAAAACGGAGAAAGCGTACATTGGGGACTTAACAGCACACCTGAAAACTCTAAAAAAAAAAAGAAGCAGAAGCACCCAGGAGTAGTACAAGACTGGAAATAATCGAACTGAGGGCGGAAATCAACAAAATAGAAACACAGAAAACAGTCCAAAGAATCAATGAAACAAAAAGTTGGTTCTTAGAGAAAAATCAACAAAATCGACAAACCTCTTTCCAAACTAATTAAATGACAGAGAGAGAACACGCAAATAAATAAGATCAGAAATGAAGAGGGGGACATAACCACAGACACAGAGGAAATTCAGACAATCATTAGATCTTACTACAAAAGCCTGTATGCCACAAAACTGGAAAATGCAAAAGAAATGGACATATTTTTAGATAAGGACCATATACCAAAGCGAAACCAAGAACAGGTGAACGAGCTAAATAGACCGGTTAGTTGCAAAGAATTAGAAATGGTTATCAAAAATCTCCCTTCCAAAAAAAGCCCAGGACCAGATGGTTTCAATGCAGAATTCTACCAGACCTTCCAAGAAGAGCTAATACCTATACTTCTTAATGTATTTCACAATATAGAAACAGAAGAGTCATTGCCAAATTCCTTTTATGAAGCTACAGTTACCCTGATACCAAAACCACACAAAGACCCAACCAAGAAAGAGAATGACAGGCCTATCTCACTCATGAACATCGATGCAAAAATCCTCAATAAAATACTGGCAAACCGAATCCAAGAACACATCAGAAAAATTATCCATTATGATCAAGTAGGCTTCATCCCAGAGATGCAGGGCTGGTTCAACATACGCAAATCTATCAATGTAATCCACCATATAAATAAACTGAAAGAAAAAAACCATATGATCATTTCATTAGATGCTGAAAAAGCATTCGACAAAATTCAACACCCCTTTATGATGAAGGTCTTGGAGAGATTAGGGATAAAAGGATCATACCTAAATATAATAAAAGCTATTTACAGCAAGCCGACAGCCAACATTAAATTAAACGGAGAAAAACTCAAAGCCATCCCACTAAAATCAGGAACACGACAAGGATGTCCACTCTCTCCATACCTCTTCAATATAGTGCTTGAAGTTCTAGCAATAGCAATAAGACAACATAAGGGGATCAAGGGGATCCATATTGGAAAGGAAGAAGTTAAGCTTTCATTATTTGCAGATGATATGATAGTATACATAAGCGACCCCAAAAACTCTACCAAAGAACTCCTACAGCTGATAAACACCTTTGGTAATGTGGCAGGTTACAAAATCAACTCCAAAAAATCAGTTGCCTTCCTATACACTAAGGATAAGGAAGCAGAGAGGGAAATCAGAGAAGCATCACCTTTCACGATAGCCACAAATAGCATAAAATACCTTGGGGTAACTCTGACCAAGGAAGTGAAAGATCTATTTGGCAAGAACTTTAAGGCTTTGAAGAAAGAAATTGAAGAGGACACCAGAAAATGGAAGGACCTCCCTTGCTCTTGGATTGGGAGGATCAACATAGTAAAAATGGCAATTCTACCAAAAGCAATCTATAGATTCAACGCAATCCCCATCAAAATCCCATCAAAATTCTTCACAGATCTGGAAAAGACAATAATCAACTTTATATGGAAAAACAAAAAACCCAGGATAGCCAAAACAATCTTATACAATAAAGGATTGTCTGGGGGCATTACCATCCCTGACTTCAAACTCTATTACAGAGCTACAGTATTGAAAACAGCTTGGTATTGGCATAGAAACAGAGAAGTCGACCAATGGAATCGAATAGAAGACACTAGCTTTAACCCACAAACCTATGAACACCTGATTTTTGATAAAGGAGATAAAAGTATTCAATGGAAGAAAGAAAGCATCTTTAACAAATGGTGCTGGCAAAACTGGATGTCAGCCTGTAGAAGAATAAAAATAGATCCATATCTATCACCATACTCAAAACTCAAATCCAAATGGATTAAAGACCTCAATATCAGTCCGAACACACTGAACCTGACAGAAGAGAAAGTGGGAAGTACTCTACAACACATGGGCACAGGAGAACACTTCCTACATACAACCCCAGCAGCACAGACATTAAGGGCATCATTGAATAAATGGGACCTCCTGAGACTGAGAAGCTTCTGTAAAGCAAAGGACACTGTCACTAAGACAAAAAGGCAACCCACTGACTGGGAGAAGATCTTCACCAACCCCGCAACAGACAAAGGTCTGATCTCCAAAATATATAGAGAACTCAAGAAAGTAGACCGTAAAGGGCTAATCAACCCAATTAAAAAATGGGGCACTGAACTGAACAGAGAATTCTCAACAGAAGAAGAGCGAACGGCCAAAAGACATTTAAGGTCATGCTCAACTTCCCTAGCGATCAGGGAAATGCAAATCAAGACAACTTTAAGATACCATCTTACACCTGTCAGAATGGCTAAAATAAAAAACACCAATGATAGCCATTGCTGGAGAGGTTGTGGAGAAAGGGGTATACTCATCCATTGCTGGTGGGAATGCAAACTTGTGCAACCACTTTGGAAAACAGTGTGGCGGTTTCTCAGGAATTTCGGGATCCACCTACCCCTGGACCCAGCAATACCACTCTTGGGAATATATCCAAGAAATGCCCTATCATACGACAAAAGTATATGCTCAACTATGTTCATAGCAGCATTGTTTGTAATAGCCAGAACCTGGAAAAACAACCTAGATGCCCTTCAATGGAAGAATGGATGAAGAAAGTATGGAATATATACATATTAGAGTACTACTCAGCAGTAAAAAGCAATGACTTCCTGAATTTTGCAGGCAAATGGACAGAAATAGAAAACACTATCCTGAGCGAGGTGAGCCAGACCCAAAAAGAGGAACATGGGATGTACTCACTCATATTTGGTTTCTAGCCATGAATAGGGGACGTTGAGCCTATTATGCGTGGTCCTAGAGAAGCTAATTAAGAAGGTGAACCCAAAGAAAAACATTTAGGCGATGAAAGGAGACAGAGACAAAGACCCACATTGGAGCACCGGACTGAAATCTCAAGGTCCAAATCATGAGCAGGAGACAGAGCACGAGCAAGGAACTTAGGACCGCGAGGGGTGCACCCACACACTGAGACAATGGGGATGTTCTATCACGAACTCACCAAGGCCAGCTGGCCTGGGTCTGAAAAAGCATGGGATAAAACCGGACTTGCTGAACATAATGGACAATGAGGACTACTGAGAACTCAAGAACAATGGCAATGGGTTTTTGATCCTACTGCACGTACTGGCTTTGTGGGAGCCTAGGCAGTTTGGATGCTCACCTTACTAGACCTGGATGGAGGTGGGTGGTCCTTGGACTTCCCACGGGGCAGGGAACCCGGATTACTCTTAGGGATGATGAGGGAGGGGGACTTGATGGGGGAGGGGGAGGGAAATGGGAGGTGGTGGCGGGGAGAAGGCAGAAATCTTTAATAAATAAATAAACAATAAAAAGAAAAAAAAAGAAAAAAAAGAAACACCTGCACCAAAAAGACAGACATTTACTCAGAGTAAAGGGTTGGGAAAAGGTTTTTCAATCAAATGGACCTAAGAAACAAGAAACAAGCAAGTGTGGCCATACTAATTTCTAACAAAGTTGACTTCAAACTAAAATCAATCAGAAGAAATGAAGTGGGACACTTTTTACTCATAACAGGAACAATTCATCAGGATGAAGTCCCAATCCTGAATATCTATGCCCCTAATATAAAAGTACCTACATATATAAAAGAAACATTACTAGAACTCAAAGCACACATCAAATCTCACACACTAATGGTAGGAGACTTCAACACTCCTCTCTTATCAATGGACAGGTCAACTAGACAGAAACCTAACAGAGAAATAAGAAAACTAACAGAGGTAATGAATCAAGTGGACTTAACAGACATCGATAGAACATTTCACCCAAATAGGAAAGAATATACCTTCTTCTCAGCATCTCATGGAACCTTCTCGAAAATTGATCACGTACTTGATAACAAAACAAACCTCCACAGATACAAAAAAAAAAAAAATAGTAACCACCTGTGTCTTATCAGATCAACATGGAATAAAGTTAGAATTTAACAACAATTCTACCCCCAGAAAGCCTACAAACTCATGGAAACTGAACAGGCAACTACTGAACCACCCCTGGGTCAGGGAAGAAATAAAGAAAGAAATTAAAGTCTTCCTTGAATTCAACAACAACAAAAAAGTCACAACATACCCAAACCTATGGGACACTATGAAAGCAGTGCTAAGGGGAAAATTCATAGCACTAAGTGCCCACATAAAGAAAACAGAGAAAGCCCACATTAGAGACTTAACAGGACAGCTGAAATCTCTAGAAAAAAAAGAAGCAGACTCACCCAGGAGGAGTAGAAGACTGGAAATAATCAAACTGAGAGCTGAAATCAACAAAATAGAAACACATACAATAATCCAAAGAATCAATGAAACAAAGAGCTGGTTCTTTGAGAAAATCAACAAGATTGACAAGTTCCTAATCAAACTAATCAAAAGGTAGAGAGAACATGCAAATTAACAAGATCAGAAATGAAAAGGGGGACATAACAACAGACACTGAGGAAATTCAGAGAGTAATTAGGTCTTACTACAAAGGCTTATATGCTACAAAGTTGGAAAATGTAAAAGAAATGGACTTGTTTTTAGATAAATACCATATACCACAATTAAATCAAGACCAGGTGAACAATTTAAATAGACCTATAAGTCATGAGGAAATAGAAGCTGCCATCAAAAACCTCCCTACCAAAAAAAGCCCAGGACCAGATGGTTACAATAGAGAATTTTACCAGAACTTCCAAGAAGAGTTGATACCCATGCTCCTTATGGTGTCTCACATTATAGAAACAAAAGAGGTTTCATGCAGCTACAGTTACCCTGATACCAAAACCACACAAAGACTCAACCAAGAAAGAGAATTACAGACCGATCTCTCTCAGAAACACTGATGCGAAAATTCTCAATAAAATACTGGCAAACTGAATCCAAAAACACATCAAAAATTATCCATTATGATCAAGTAGGCTTCATCCCAGAGATGCAGGGCTGGTTCAACATACAAAAATCTATCAATGTAATCCATCATATAAATAAACTGAAGGGAAAAAAAACTAAATGATTATTTCATTAGAAGCTGAAAAAGCATTTGACAAAATTCAACACCCCTTTACAATAAAGATCTTGGAGAGGTTAGGGATACAAGGATCACATCTAAATATAATAAAAGCAATATAAAGCAAGCCAACAGCTAATATCAAATTAAATGGAGAGAAACTCAAAGCCATTCCACTAAAATCAGGAACAAGACAAGGCTGTCCACTCTCACCATATCTCTGCAATATAGTGTTTGAAGTTCTAGCAATAGCAATAAGGGGATTAAGGGGATTCGATTTGGAAAAGAAGTCAAACTTTTGTTACTTGCAGATGATAAGATAGTATACATCAGTGACCCCAAAAACTCTACCAAAGAACTTCTACATCTGAAAAATACCTTCAGTGATGTGTCAGGATACAAGATCAACTCAAAAAAAAAAAATCAATAGCCTTCCTATACACAAAGGATAGAGAAGCAGAGAGGGAAATCAGAGAAACTTCACCTTTCACTATAGCCACAAATAGCATAAAGTATACTGGGGTTACACTAACCAAGGAAGTGAAAGATGTATTTGACAAGAACTTTAAGGCTTTGAAGAAAGAAATTCAAGAGCATACCAGAAAATGGAAGGATCTCCCATGCTCTTGAATGGGTAGGATCAACATAGTAAAAACAGCAGTTCTACCAAAGGCAATCTATAAATTCAACTCAATCCCCATCAAAATCCCAACAAAATTCTTCACAGACCTTGAGAGAACAATAATCAACTTTATATGGAAGAACAAAAAACCCAGGATAGCCAAACCATTCCTGTACAATAAAGGTATTTCTGGAGGCATTACCATCGCTGACTTCAAACTCTATTACAGAGCTAAAGTAGTGAAAACAGCTTGGTATTGGCATAAAAACAGAGATGCAGACAATGGAATTGAATCGAAGACCCAGATATTAACCCACAAACCTATGAACACCTGATTTTCGACAAAGGAACTAAAATTATACAATGGAAGAAATGAAGAAAGCATCTTCAACAAATGGTGCTGGCATAACTGGATGTCAACCTGTAGAAGAATGAAAATAGATTCATATCTATCACCATGTGCAAAACTCAAGTCCAAACGGATTAAAGACCTCAATATGAATCTGACCACACTGAACCTGATAGAAGAGAAACTGGGAAGTAGACGGCAACACATGGGCACAGGAGACCAATTCCTCCATATAACCCCACTAGCACAGACAACAAGAGCAACATTGACTAAATGGGAACTCCTGACACTGAGAAGCTTCTTTAATGCAAAAAAAAAAAAAAAAACCACTGTCATTGGAGACAAAAAGGCATCCTTCTGAATGGGAGAAGATCTTCACCAACCCCACATCTGACAAAGGTCTGATCTCCAAAATACATAAAGAACTCAAGAAACTGGACATCAAAACTCTAATTAATCCAATTAAAAAATGGGGTACTGAACTGAACAGAGAATTCTCAGCAGACGAAGTTCAAATGGCCAAAAGATACTTAAGGTCATGTTCAAACTCCTTAGCGATCAGGGAAATGCAAGTCAAAACAACTTTGAGATACCATCTTACACCTGTCAGCATGGCTAAAATCAAAAACACCAATGACAGCCTATGCTGGAGAGAATGTGGAGTAAGGGGTATACTTATCCATTGCTGATGGGAATGCAAACTTGTGCAACCACTTTGGAAATCAGTCTGGCAGTTGCTCAGGAAATTTCGATCAACTTACCTCAAGATCCAGCAATACCACTCTTTGGGAATATACCCAAGAGATGCCCAATCATACTTCAAAAGCATTTGTTCAACTATGTTCATAGCAGCTTTATTTGTAATAGCCAGAACCTGGAAACAACCTAGATGTCCCTCAATGGAAGAATGGATAAAGAAAGTATGGAATATATATGCATTAGAGTACTACTCAGTGGTAAAAAAAAAAAAAAACAATGACATCTTGAATTTTGCATGCAAATGGATGGAAACAGAAAACACTTTACTGAGTGAAATAACCTAGACACAAAAATATGAATATGGTATGTACTCACTCATTAGTGGACTCTAGCCATGAACAAAGGACATTTAGCCTATAGTTCACAAGCCTAGAGAAGCCAAATAATAAGGTGAACCCAAAGAAAAACATATATAGATCCTCCTGGAAATTGGAAGCAGACAGATTTCCCGGCAAAAGTTGGGAGCCTGGGGTGGGAGTGAGGGTGGAGTGGGGAAAAGGGGAGAGGGGGAGAGAGAAGGGATAAGGGAAGGATTGGGGAGAGCTTGGGGGAGTGGGAGGGTGGAGATGGAGGAAGGGCGGATATAGGAGCATAGAAGATATCTTCATTAAGGGAGCCATTTTAGTGTTGGCAAGAGACTTGGCTCTAGAGGGGATCCCAGGTGTCCATGGGGATGCCCCAGCTCATTTCTTGGGCAGCACAGGAGAGGGTGCCTGAACTGGCCTTGTCCCATAGTCACACTGATGAATATCTCAAATATCACCATAGAACCTTTTTCAGATAATGGATGGAGATAGAGACAGATACCCAATTCAGAGCACTGGACTGAGCTCCAAAGGTCCAGTTGAAGAGCAGAAAGAGGGAGAAGATAAGCAAGGAAGTCAAGACCACGAGGGGTTGGTCTACCCACTGAGACAGTGTGCCTGATCTAATGGGAGCTCACCAAATCCAGCTGGACTGGGACTGAACGAGCATATGAAAAAACCGGACTCTCTGAATGTGGCTCACAACGGGGGCGGACTGAGAAGCCATTGATAATGACACTGGGACTTGTTTCTACTGTATGTACTGGCTTTTTAGGACCCTAGTCTATTTGGATACACATCTTCCTAAGCCTGGATGGAGGGGGGAGGGCCTTGGACCTCCCACAGGGCAGGGTACCCTGCCCTCTCTTAGGACTGCAGGGGGAAAGAGGAGGGTGAGTGGGGGAGTGGGAGGGGAATGGGAGGAGGGGAGGAAGTGGAAATTTTTGAATGAAAAAATAAAAAAAAGAAAAGAAAAAAATCAAAATATCATTTGCAGTATTTTTCAAAGAAAACTTTAACAGATGCCAAAGAGATGCAACTGAAATTAACATGAAATGACATGACCATTGTGTTCCAATATGAATGATAGGATAATTAAGCTAGTTCCACTTCGGGAATTAAAACAGAATCATCATCACAGTATAACTCCAGTCAACCAAATGCAGGGGAATGAATGCACCCAAAACTTAAGAAGACACGTGCTTAATGCAGTCTGTAAATCCCCAAGAAATGAAGGTATACAAAATGACACCGATTTATCTCAGAGTCATCCCAGCTCAAGGGAACGCCTCTACAGACAATGACCTTACAAATGCTGGAGCACTTCTCCAGACCCGGAAAATGGAATGGTTTAAAAACATGAATGAGCAACTTCTGGAGATAAATGGGGATGATAAGGGAGTGACGGTAGTAAGCATAAAAAGATACATCACTTTGACAATGAACTCTCAAAATAGCTTAATTATAGAGTAGAAAAGCAAAGACCGAATACTAAAATCCAATTTTCATTGTGAATTCCTGAATTCGCAGTAGAGTCTAGAAACTTAATGTGACCCAATCTTTCAGAGGTAAGATGGGGTGGGAATGGGGGTAGACAGTTTCTCAACTAGAAGAAAACAGGGTTTTCTGCATCGTTTCATACATCTCGCGAGTTCTAGTTACCAAAAGCAGTGACTAGCTGGGTATGCACTAGGGCCCCAGCTGAGGATCTGAATGCAGTTTTCTGAGCACTGGTAACACCCCCTCCCCCAGAGAAAGCGTGGGAAAATGCCCTAAGACTGCCAGGGCACGCAGTGCTTACCTGACTGATGCACTGTACCAGGGAGCTCTTTCCTGCGATGTCCACGCCGAGCACCTGTCCTTCAGAGGAAAGTCCCAGCAGGAGCCACTGCAGCTGGTCGCAGGAGAACGCGGATACATGGAGGCTGGGATCAGTGCCCGCGCCACCCACCCCTGGCCACGGATGCTAGGGAGAAGGTCCACCACTCTCGCCTGACCCGGGTCCTGTATCTCGCGCGTGGCCGCAGGCAACCGAGGCAGAGAGGCCATTGCGCGCGACCGCTCCTCAGGCCCAGACTTCCCTCAACTAAGTTGAGCCCTCACCGGTCGGCTCCCCAGGCTCACCGGCAGCCAAGTCCGAGCAGCTTCACGCTTAGGCGGTGACCGACGATAGGCGGCAGCTCTTTAAGGCGGCTGGGGAGAGGTCGAGGCTCCGCGGTGTTGAAGGAGCCCGGGCCCGCGGCGGACTGCAGCAGAGGCGGAGCCCCGGCCCGCGGCGGAAGGCAGCAGCGGATCCTCAGCCTGCGCGGACAGAAGCGGCAGACCACTGGCCTGCTCAGTTAAATCAAGTAGGTTTTTGGGGGGCCTGGCCTGTAGAGAGGGAGGCCTTTTATTGGCGAGGTCCAAGGGCGAACGAGGAGCCGCGTCCTGTCCCTGAAGACCCTCCTGAGTGGGGAGAGTGTTCTGGGCCTGCGCCCGGACACAGGAAATGGAGCGGGAGCATTCTCAGACCCCCTTCACCCCCCTGGTAGGCCTGCAAAGGCTGATACCCTCTGCAGGGGCTGCTCCTCCTCTGCTGCGACCTCTCTATTTCTGGCACATCCCAGCTTGTGCCCAGGGCCCTCTTCCACTCCGCCTCACTTCTGAGGGGCTGCCAGATCACCCAGTATAGCCTGTTTGGGCACTGGGTCGGGAGCTCAGGGCAGAGGACAGTGGGAGTTTCTCTGTCTTGGTGGCTGGCCTACAAAGGGGTAGGCCTTTTGTGGATGAGGTCCTGGGCAAACGGGGAGCCTGGTCCTGGTCCTGAAGATCCTTCTGAGTGGTGAGAGCGATCTTGGCCCACGGCTGGAGCCAGGAAACGGAGCCAGGGCACTTTGTAAGCGGGGCCCTTGGTCAGCAGGGAAACCTGTTCTTGACTTAAAAGACCCATTAGATAGCATTGTTAGGAGGAGATGGGCAGGCGCCAAGGCAAGAATTCACCCAACAATATGAAAAACAACATGGAAACACCAGAACCCAATGATCTTACAACACAAGGACTTGAACACCCTAACAAAGAAGAAGTGGAAAAAAATTGACTTTATGAAAGCAATAGAGTCCCTGAAACAACATGTAAAAAACACCCTTATAGAAATGGATGAGAAGTATAACAAAAAGTTTGATGAAATGAGTAAATACGTAAATGATGCCCTGGGAAACCAAGAGAAAAACGATCAAACAGGTAATGGAAACAGTTCAAGAATTGAAAACGGAAATTGAAGCAAGGAAGAAAACACAAAATGAGGACCAGTTGGATATAGAAAATCTAGGTCAACGAGCAGAGGCTACAGAAACAAGCATAATCAACAGACTACAAAGGATGGAAGAAAGAATCTCAGATTCTGAAGACAACATAGAGAAAATAAACGCACTGATCAAAGAAAACAGCAAAACCAACAAGGTTTCGTCGCAAAACATTCAGGAAATATGGGACACAATAAAAAGACCAAACCTAAGAATAATAGGGATACAAGAAGGAGAAGAGTCACAACTCAAAGGTCCAGAAAATATTTTTCACAAAATTATAGAAGAAAACTTTCCCAACATAAAGAAAGATATTCCTTTGAATATTCAAGAAGCATACAGATCACCAAACAGACTGGATCAAAGAAAAACATCCCCTCCCCATATTATAATCAAAACACAAAATATACAGATTAAAGAAAGAATATTAAGAGCTGCAAAGGAAAAAGGGCAAGTTACTTATAAAGGTAAACCGATCAGACTTACACCTGACTTCTCTATGGAAACCATGAAAGCCAGAAGGTCCTGGATAGAGGTACTGCAGAAACTAAGAGACCATGGATGCAAACCCAAACTACTATACCCAGCCAAGCTATCGTTCACTATCAATGGAGAAAACAAGACATTCCAGGATAAGAACAAATTTAAACAATACGTAGCCACAAATCCAGCCCTACAGAAAGTAATAGAAGGAAAATCACAACACAAGGAATCCAACATAGCCAACACTGCCTACAATAACTTAGGCATCTAGTGACCCTTCACCAGCACGACTCAAAGAAGGGAGACACACAAACTCTACTACCAAAAACAATAGGAATAACCAGAGTAAAAAACCACTGGTCATTAATATCACTTAATATTAATGGTCTCAATTCACCTATAAAAAGACACAGACTAAAAGATTGGATACGAAAACAGGATCCAACATTCTGCTGTTTGCAAGAAACACATCTCAACCACAAAGACAGGCATCTACTCAGACTAAAGGGATGGGAAAAGGTTTTTCAAGCAAATGGTCCTAAGAAAAAAGCAGGTGTGGCCATACTAATTTCTAACAAAACGGACTTCAAACTAAAATCAATCAGAAGAGATCGAGATGGACACTTTATACTCATAACAGGAACAATTCATCAGGATGAAGTCTCAATCCTGAATATCTACACCCCTAATATAAAAGCACCCACTTATGTAAAAGAAATATTACTAAAACTCAAGGCAGACATCAAACCACACACACTAGTAGTAGGAGACTTCAACACACCTCTCTAACCAATGGACAGGTCAATCAGACAGAAACCTAATAGAGACTTAAGAGAATTGTTGGACGTAATGAAGCAAATGGACTTAACCGACATCTATAGAATACTCCACCCAAATAGGAAAGAATATACCTTCTTCTCTGCAGCTCATGGAACCTTCTCGAAAATTGACCACATACTGGGTAACAAAGGAAACCTCCACAGATACAAAAAAATATCAGTGTCCTCCTGTGTCTTATCAGATCACCACGGATTAAAGTTAGAGGGCAACAACAATGCTACCCCCAAAAAGCCTACAAACTCATGGAAACTGAACAGTCAACTACTGAACCACACCTGGGTCAAGGAAGAAATTAAGAAAGAAATTAAAGTCTTCCTTGAATTTAATGAAAATAAAGAGACAACATACTCAAACCTATGGGACACGATGAAAGCTGTGCTCAGAGGAAAGTTCATAGCACTAAGTGCCCACTTAAAGAAAACGGAGAAAGCGTACATTGGGGACTTAACAGCACACCTGAAAACTCTAAAAAAAAAAAGAAGCAGAAGCACCCAGGAGTAGTACAAGACTGGAAATAATCGAACTGAGGGCGGAAATCAACAAAATAGAAACACAGAAAACAGTCCAAAGAATCAATGAAACAAAAAGTTGGTTCTTAGAGAAAAATCAACAAAATCGACAAACCTCTTTCCAAACTAATTAAATGACAGAGAGAGAACACGCAAATAAATAAGATCAGAAATGAAGAGGGGGACATAACCACAGACACAGAGGAAATTCAGACAATCATTAGATCTTACTACAAAAGCCTGTATGCCACAAAACTGGAAAATGCAAAAGAAATGGACATATTTTTAGATAAGGACCATATACCAAAGCGAAACCAAGAACAGGTGAACGAGCTAAATAGACCGGTTAGTTGCAAAGAATTAGAAATGGTTATCAAAAATCTCCCTTCCAAAAAAAGCCCAGGACCAGATGGTTTCAATGCAGAATTCTACCAGACCTTCCAAGAAGAGCTAATACCTATACTTCTTAATGTATTTCACAATATAGAAACAGAAGAGTCATTGCCAAATTCCTTTTATGAAGCTACAGTTACCCTGATACCAAAACCACACAAAGACCCAACCAAGAAAGAGAATGACAGGCCTATCTCACTCATGAACATCGATGCAAAAATCCTCAATAAAATACTGGCAAACCGAATCCAAGAACACATCAGAAAAATTATCCATTATGATCAAGTAGGCTTCATCCCAGAGATGCAGGGCTGGTTCAACATACGCAAATCTATCAATGTAATCCACCATATAAATAAACTGAAAGAAAAAAACCATATGATCATTTCATTAGATGCTGAAAAAGCATTCGACAAAATTCAACACCCCTTTATGATGAAGGTCTTGGAGAGATTAGGGATAAAAGGATCATACCTAAATATAATAAAAGCTATTTACAGCAAGCCGACAGCCAACATTAAATTAAACGGAGAAAAACTCAAAGCCATCCCACTAAAATCAGGAACACGACAAGGATGTCCACTCTCTCCATACCTCTTCAATATAGTGCTTGAAGTTCTAGCAATAGCAATAAGACAACATAAGGGGATCAAGGGGATCCATATTGGAAAGGAAGAAGTTAAGCTTTCATTATTTGCAGATGATATGATAGTATACATAAGCGACCCCAAAAACTCTACCAAAGAACTCCTACAGCTGATAAACACCTTTGGTAATGTGGCAGGTTACAAAATCAACTCCAAAAAATCAGTTGCCTTCCTATACACTAAGGATAAGGAAGCAGAGAGGGAAATCAGAGAAGCATCACCTTTCACGATAGCCACAAATAGCATAAAATACCTTGGGGTAACTCTGACCAAGGAAGTGAAAGATCTATTTGGCAAGAACTTTAAGGCTTTGAAGAAAGAAATTGAAGAGGACACCAGAAAATGGAAGGACCTCCCTTGCTCTTGGATTGGGAGGATCAACATAGTAAAAATGGCAATTCTACCAAAAGCAATCTATAGATTCAACGCAATCCCCATCAAAATCCCATCAAAATTCTTCACAGATCTGGAAAAGACAATAATCAACTTTATATGGAAAAACAAAAAACCCAGGATAGCCAAAACAATCTTATACAATAAAGGATTGTCTGGGGGCATTACCATCCCTGACTTCAAACTCTATTACAGAGCTACAGTATTGAAAACAGCTTGGTATTGGCATAGAAACAGAGAAGTCGACCAATGGAATCGAATAGAAGACACTAGCTTTAACCCACAAACCTATGAACACCTGATTTTTGATAAAGGAGATAAAAGTATTCAATGGAAGAAAGAAAGCATCTTTAACAAATGGTGCTGGCAAAACTGGATGTCAGCCTGTAGAAGAATAAAAATAGATCCATATCTATCACCATACTCAAAACTCAAATCCAAATGGATTAAAGACCTCAATATCAGTCCGAACACACTGAACCTGACAGAAGAGAAAGTGGGAAGTACTCTACAACACATGGGCACAGGAGAACACTTCCTACATACAACCCCAGCAGCACAGACATTAAGGGCATCATTGAATAAATGGGACCTCCTGAGACTGAGAAGCTTCTGTAAAGCAAAGGACACTGTCACTAAGACAAAAAGGCAACCCACTGACTGGGAGAAGATCTTCACCAACCCCGCAACAGACAAAGGTCTGATCTCCAAAATATATAGAGAACTCAAGAAAGTAGACCGTAAAGGGCTAATCAACCCAATTAAAAAATGGGGCACTGAACTGAACAGAGAATTCTCAACAGAAGAAGAGCGAACGGCCAAAAGACATTTAAGGTCATGCTCAACTTCCCTAGCGATCAGGGAAATGCAAATCAAGACAACTTTAAGATACCATCTTACACCTGTCAGAATGGCTAAAATAAAAAACACCAATGATAGCCATTGCTGGAGAGGTTGTGGAGAAAGGGGTATACTCATCCATTGCTGGTGGGAATGCAAACTTGTGCAACCACTTTGGAAAACAGTGTGGCGGTTTCTCAGGAATTTCGGGATCCACCTACCCCTGGACCCAGCAATACCACTCTTGGGAATATATCCAAGAAATGCCCTATCATACGACAAAAGTATATGCTCAACTATGTTCATAGCAGCATTGTTTGTAATAGCCAGAACCTGGAAAAACAACCTAGATGCCCTTCAATGGAAGAATGGATGAAGAAAGTATGGAATATATACATATTAGAGTACTACTCAGCAGTAAAAAACAATGACTTCCTGAATTTTGCAGGCAAATGGACAGAAATAGAAAACACTATCCTGAGCGAGGTGAGCCAGACCCAAAAAGAGGAACATGGGATGTACTCACTCATATTTGGTTTCTAGCCATGAATAGGGGACGTTGAGCCTATTATGCGTGGTCCTAGAGAAGCTAATTAAGAAGGTGAACCCAAAGAAAAACATTTAGGCGATGAAAGGAGACAGAGACAAAGACCCACATTGGAGCACCGGACTGAAATCTCAAGGTCCAAATCATGAGCAGGAGACAGAGCACGAGCAAGGAACTTAGGACCGCGAGGGGTGCACCCACACACTGAGACAATGGGGATGTTCTATCACGAACTCACCAAGGCCAGCTGGCCTGGGTCTGAAAAAGCATGGGATAAAACCGGACTTGCTGAACATAATGGACAATGAGGACTACTGAGAACTCAAGAACAATGGCAATGGGTTTTTGATCCTACTGCACGTACTGGCTTTGTGGGAGCCTAGGCAGTTTGGATGCTCACCTTACTAGACCTGGATGGAGGTGGGTGGTCCTTGGACTTCCCACGGGGCAGGGAACCCGGATTACTCTTAGGGATGATGAGGGAGGGGGACTTGATGGGGGAGGGGGAGGGAAATGGGAGGTGGTGGCGGGGAGAAGGCAGAAATCTTTAATAAATAAATAAACAATAAAAAGAAAAAAAAGAAACACCTGCACCAAAAAGACAGACATTTACTCAGAGTAAAGGGTTGGGAAAAGGTTTTTCAATCAAATGGACCTAAGAAACAAGCAAGTGTGGCCATACTAATTTCTAACAAAGTTGACTTCAAACTAAAATCAATCAGAAGAAATGAAGTGGGACACTTTTTACTCATAACAGGAACAATTCATCAGGATGAAGTCCCAATCCTGAATATCTATGCCCCTAATATAAAAGTACCTACATATATAAAAGAAACATTACTAGAACTCAAAGCACACATCAAATCTCACACACTAATGGTAGGAGACTTCAACACTCCTCTCTTATCAATGGACAGGTCAACTAGACAGAAACCTAACAGAGAAATAAGAAAACTAACAGAGGTAATGAATCAAGTGGACTTAACAGACATCGATAGAACATTTCACCCAAATAGGAAAGAATATACCTTCTTCTCAGCATCTCATGGAACCTTCTCGAAAATTGATCACGTACTTGATAACAAAACAAACCTCCACAGATACAAAAAAAAAAAAATAGTAACCACCTGTGTCTTATCAGATCAACATGGAATAAAGTTAGAATTTAACAACAATTCTACCCCCAGAAAGCCTACAAACTCATGGAAACTGAACAGGCAACTACTGAACCACCCCTGGGTCAGGGAAGAAATAAAGAAAGAAATTAAAGTCTTCCTTGAATTCAACAACAACAAAAAAGTCACAACATACCCAAACCTATGGGACACTATGAAAGCAGTGCTAAGGGGAAAATTCATAGCACTAAGTGCCCACATAAAGAAAACAGAGAAAGCCCACATTAGAGACTTAACAGGACAGCTGAAATCTCTAGAAAAAAAAGAAGCAGACTCACCCAGGAGGAGTAGAAGACTGGAAATAATCAAACTGAGAGCTGAAATCAACAAAATAGAAACACATACAATAATCCAAAGAATCAATGAAACAAAGAGCTGGTTCTTTGAGAAAATCAACAAGATTGACAAGTTCCTAATCAAACTAATCAAAAGGTAGAGAGAACATGCAAATTAACAAGATCAGAAATGAAAAGGGGGACATAACAACAGACACTGAGGAAATTCAGAGAGTAATTAGGTCTTACTACAAAGGCTTATATGCTACAAAGTTGGAAAATGTAAAAGAAATGGACTTGTTTTTAGATAAATATCATATACCACAATTAAATCAAGACCAGGTGAACAATTTAAATAGACCTATAAGTCATGAGGAAATAGAAGCTGCCATCAAAAACCTCCCTACCGAAAAAAGCCCAGGACCAGATGGTTACAATAGAGAATTTTACCAGAACTTCCAAGAAGAGTTGATACCCATGCTCCTTATGGTGTCTCACATTATAGAAACAAAAGAGGTTTCATGCAGCTACAGTTACCCTGATACCAAAACCACACAAAGACTCAACCAAGAAAGAGAATTACAGACCGATCTCTCTCAGAAACACTGATGCGAAAATTCTCAATAAAATACTGGCAAACTGAATCCAAAAACACATCAAAAATTATCCATTATGATCAAGTAGGCTTCATCCCAGAGATGCAGGGCTGGTTCAACATACAAAAATCTATCAATGTAATCCATCATATAAATAAACTGAAGGGAAAAAAAACTAAATGATTATTTCATTAGAAGCTGAAAAAGCATTTGACAAACTTCAACACCCCTTTACAATAAAGATCTTGGAGAGGTTAGGGATACAAGGATCACATCTAAATATAATAAAAGCAATATAAAGCAAGCCAACAGCTAATATCAAATTAAATGGAGAGAAACTCAAAGCCATTCCACTAAAATCAGGAACAAGACAAGGCTGTCCACTCTCACCATATCTCTGCAATATAGTGTTTGAAGTTCTAGCAATAGCAATAAGGGGATTAAGGGGATTCGATTTGGAAAAGAAGTCAAACTTTTGTTACTTGCAGATGATAAGATAGTATACATCAGTGACCCCAAAAACTCTACCAAAGAACTTCTACATCTGAAAAATACCTTCAGTGATGTGTCAGGATACAAGATCAACTCAAAAAAAAAAAAAAAATCAATAGCCTTCCTATACACAAAGGATAGAGAAGCAGAGAGGGAAATCAGAGAAACTTCACCTTTCACTATAGCCACAAATAGCATAAAGTATACTGGGGTTACACTAACCAAGGAAGTGAAAGATGTATTTGACAAGAACTTTAAGGCTTTGAAGAAAGAAATTCAAGAGCATACCAGAAAATGGAAGGATCTCCCATGCTCTTGAATGGGTAGGATCAACATAGTAAAAACAGCAGTTCTACCAAAGGCAATCTATAAATTCAACTCAATCCCCATCAAAATCCCAACAAAATTCTTCACAGACCTTGAGAGAACAATAATCAACTTTATATGGAAGAACAAAAAACCCAGGATAGCCAAACCATTCCTGTACAATAAAGGTATTTCTGGAGGCATTACCATCGCTGACTTCAAACTCTATTACAGAGCTAAAGTAGTGAAAACAGCTTGGTATTGGCATAAAAACAGAGATGCAGACAATGGAATTGAATCGAAGACCCAGATATTAACCCACAAACCTATGAACACCTGATTTTCGACAAAGGAACTAAAATTATACAATGGAAGAAATGAAGAAAGCATCTTCAACAAATGGTGCTGGCATAACTGGATGTCAACCTGTAGAAGAATGAAAATAGATTCATATCTATCACCATGTGCAAAACTCAAGTCCAAACGGATTAAAGACCTCAATATGAATCTGACCACACTGAACCTGATAGAAGAGAAACTGGGAAGTAGACGGCAACACATGGGCACAGGAGACCAATTCCTCCATATAACCCCACTAGCACAGACAACAAGAGCAACATTGACTAAATGGGAACTCCTGACACTGAGAAGCTTCTTTAATGCAAAAAAAAAAAAAAAAACCACTGTCATTGGAGACAAAAAGGCATCCTTCTGAATGGGAGAAGATCTTCACCAACCCCACATCTGACAAAGGTCTGATCTCCAAAATACATAAAGAACTCAAGAAACTGGACATCAAAACTCTAATTAATCCAATTAAAAAATGGGGTACTGAACTGAACAGAGAATTCTCAGCAGACGAAGTTCAAATGGCCAAAAGACACTTAAGGTCATGTTCAAACTCCTTAGCGATCAGGGAAATGCAAGTCAAAACAACTTTGAGATACCATCTTACACCTGTCAGCATGGCTAAAATCAAAAACACCAATGACAGCCTATGCTGGAGAGAATGTGGAGTAAGGGGTATACTTATCCATTGCTGATGGGAATGCAAACTTGTGCAACCACTTTGGAAATCAGTCTGGCAGTTGCTCAGGAAATTTCGATCAACTTACCTCAAGATCCAGCAATACCACTCTTTGGGAATATACCCAAGAGATGCCCAATCATACTTCAAAAGCATTTGTTCAACTATGTTCATAGCAGCTTTATTTGTAATAGCCAGAACCTGGAAACAACCTAGATGTCCCTCAATGGAAGAATGGATAAAGAAAGTATGGAATATATATGCATTAGAGTACTACTCAGTGGTAAAAAAAAAAAAAAAACAATGACATCTTGAATTTTGCATGCAAATGGATGGAAACAGAAAACACTTTACTGAGTGAAATAACCTAGACACAAAAATATGAATATGGTATGTACTCACTCATTAGTGGACTCTAGCCATAAACAAAGGACATTTAGCCTATAGTTCACAAGCCTAGAGAAGCCAAATAATAAGGTGAACCCAAAGAAAAACATATATAGATCCTCCTGGAAATTGGAAGCAGACAGATTTCCCGGCAAAAGTTGGGAGCCTGGGGTGGGAGTGAGGGTGGAGTGGGGAAAAGGGGAGAGGGGGAGAGAGAAGGGATAAGGGAAGGATTGGGGAGAGCTTGGGGGAGTGGGAGGGTGGAGATGGAGGAAGGGCGGATATAGGAGCATAGAAGATATCTTCATTAAGGGAGCCATTTTAGTGTTGGCAAGAGACTTGGCTCTAGAGGGGATCCCAGGTGTCCATGGGGATGCCCCAGCTCATTTCTTGGGCAGCACAGGAGAGGGTGCCTGAACTGGCCTTGTCCCATAGTCACACTGATGAATATCTCAAATATCACCATAGAACCTTTTTCAGATAATGGATGGAGATAGAGACAGATACCCAATTCAGAGCACTGGACTGAGCTCCAAAGGTCCAGTTGAAGAGCAGAAAGAGGGAGAAGATAAGCAAGGAAGTCAAGACCACGAGGGGTTGGTCTACCCACTGAGACAGTGTGCCTGATCTAATGG